>NC_053023.1:217353522-217374640 GCF_003073215.2 Triticum urartu | reverse complement strand
TTGCGCACGAGTGAGGACAAAGTGCGCAGAAAAGACTAGTATTGATCTGTGGGGCTAGTCTAGATCCCGCCAGGAGTAACGACCACCGGCGGGTGTGTCCAGGGCGTTACAATTTGGTATCAGAGCCGACCCTCATGGTTACACGGATGGTTGCGGATAGGTGCGCGGTCATGTTGTTCATGACGTTTGTGACTCGTCGTGGCACCCGGCATGGCACATGTACCGGACTGGATGCACAGACGTATGTGCCAAGAGGGAACGTTCCTGTGGCCCGACGAGGACGTCAGTTCCTCTGAGTGGGGGTGTATGTGATAGCCTGGCTTATTAGGGATGGTAGACTACTCATATCAATAAGGAATTCCTTCTTTTCCTGGAGCCCATTCGGACAGAACTCCAAAGTTAAGCATGCTCAGCTTAGAGTAGTGTCAGGATGGGTGACCGACCGGGAAGTTGCTCCCGAGTGCGCACGAGTGAGGACAAAGTGCGCAGAAAAGACTAGTATTGATCTGTGGGGCCAGTCTAGATCCCGCCAGGAGTAACGACCACCGACGGGTGTGTCCAGGGCGTTACATTTTCTTGTTCTTGGTTCCCCACAAGATGATTTTTGTCCCATTATTATTTGGTAGACCTTTCTTGAATACCGTTAATGCTAAGATAGACTGCGAGAAAGATATTGTTATTGTTGGTTTAGGGGATATGTCTCATGATTTTAATTTCTCTAAATTTGGTAGACAACCCCATGGTAAAGAATTGCCTAGTAAGGACGAAATTATTGGTCTTGCTTCTGTTGTCGTGCCTCCTACTGATCCTTTAGAACAATATTTACTAGCCTATGAAAATGATATGTTTATGAATGAAAGAAGGGAAACAGATGAAGTATTCTTTAATCAAGGACCTATTTTGAAACACAATTTTCCTGTTAAAATCCTTGGGGATCCTCCTCCACCTAAGAGCGATCCCGTGTTTGAGCTTAAACAATTACATCATACTCTGAATATACTTATCTTGATGAAAAGAAGATATATCCTATTATGTAAAATCCCAAATTTTCAATTTGGAAAGTTATACATTAGATCATCATTGCATATCATGCTTTATTGCATTTTGGTTGATCCTAGAAATTCTACGCAACTCAAGGACCCACGGAGAGAGTTGGCGATTTCGTTATTTTCATATTTGAGTTTTTCTCGAATTTTGAAAAGAGGATCGTTCGATTTTAATTATTTTTCTCTGAAATATTTCTTTTATTAAAAATAAAAGAGAGAGGATAAAATGACTTCCTCAAAATAAAGAAATATCAAAGATTTAATATTAAAATCAAATAAGATTTTTATTCAGAGTTTTGTCGCTATTTTATTTGAATTAGGAAAAATATGCATTTTTCAAAATTGCATTTTAGGCCCAAATAAATGTTCACCTTGTCCGGCTTATTTTTAGAGGACATGGAAATTTATTTTGGGATTTTTGGAGTCCGTTTAGTATTTCTTTTCTTTCTTTTTCTGCACATCGAAATTATTTAAAAAAAAGTCAAACAGACTTAGGGCCGTTTTCGGCCAGGACTCTTTGGGCCGGCCCCTTTAAAAGCCGCACCCCCGCAGCCCACCAGCCCCGCCACCCAAACCCTAACCCTAAGCCGCCGCCTGCCCAGTCCGCCGCCCCTCGCCGGACTTGCCGGAGGTAGCGCCGCCGCCGCCGGTTTTCTTCGGAAAACCGTACGGTTTTTTTGATCCGCGGTTTTATTTTATTTTATTCAGATCGGTTTTATTTTTTTCGGTTTAGTTATTCAGCGGACGTTCGTTCGTACATTCGTTTTTACGAACGGTTTTCACCGTTTAGCCGCAGACAGCGAACGTTCGTTCATTAGCCTCTTCGTCAGTTTTTCTTTTTCTCGGATTTTCTGTGATTATTTTCGATCGCGATTTCTGATCCGATTTTCGTTCTAGTATAACTTTTCGCTCGTTTATCGGAATCAGACGATTCAAGCGCCTAGAGTTTCGTCTCGAAACCCTCTTTCCATTTAACCAACTTAAACAAGTTTTTGATACTGTAAAATTTGACTTCAGTCCAAACTAGTAAATGAAGCTTGTTTCCCTCGCCGTTTGAGTTTTGTTGCTTCACTTGATTTGATTCTTTTTGCAAACCGGAGTTCTTAAGTTGAACTTTCTGGTTAGATCTCTTATTTGAGTTTTACCCGTGCCTTTGCTTGATTGCTTATTGTATGCTTGTTTGATTGCGATAGAGTACCCGGAGTGCGAAGCATGCTACATTGAGTCTCTAGGTTTCGGAATCATCAGCAAGGCAAGTAACACTTTGATCATACCTCTTACTACCCAGTTTTTATAGCACTAGAACAATCCTCAACACAATTGCATGGTTAGGATCTGATCTAAATTGTGGGTTTTGGGAAGTAGATGAGGTAGTACCTATTCACCTGTTTATTATCAAACCCTGGGAGTTACTTCTACGTTTGCTTATGTTTCCATGCTATGCTCGTAGACGTGGATTGGGTTCGATTGTTTTCACAACAGATGTGAGATTGTTAATTTAATGGTTATCTTAAGGTGGCAACTTTAATATACATCTGGGTGGACTGAGGCACCCAGGGAACCCAGTGAGTGCATGTATTTTTTTGGAAATCCCGGGGTACCGTGTGATTTTCCTATGGACCGCCACCCAGGCTCAAAGGGATCATAAGATTATTCATGCTGGAACTTCCGTGTGCAGCCACATGCCATTATGGGCTCTGGCATAGTTGAGTAAGGTTTGGGAAACCTTTCCATGATGGGCTAGCAGATGTAGGGGATTGTAGGTGTACCGGCCTATCTATCGGTTAAGGGGACCTCTTTGGAAAGACTGTGTCTTGGTCATCCATTTCTCAAACACCATGTAGTGCGAGAACACCAACTGAGGAGATCGAGTCTTGTGGGGAAAAGTGCACAAACCTCTGCAGAGTGTACAAACTAATCATGGTTAGCCGTGTCCCCGGATATGGACATCTTGAGTATCTGGTTCTTGGATTATCATCTGGATCTCATCACTCTTAATATAATTTGATTGGGTTTAATGGTGATTACTTTTTAATTGGGATTGAGTTGGGTGAACCTTCTCAATGTTTAACAACCACCATGATAGTTAAATAAAATTTATTCCTTTGCAATAGGAAAAAATTGGCTTTTTGCAAAACATTTAACCTTACAGCCTCCACTAAACCATATATGCATGTAGTGATAGCATTATTCCGTTCATTACTCTCTTGTGTTACATTGCCAGCATATTCTATGTGCTGACCCGTTTTTCGGGCTGCAACGTATCATGTTGCAGACTTTTCAGATGACGAGTAAGGAGCCTTAGGTCGTGGTCTTTCAGTCAGTGATGCCGTTGGAGTTGATGGACTCACTTTATCTTCCAAGCCTTCCGCTGTTATCATATTAGATGGCCTTAAGCCATATTTATTGTAATAAGTTCTCTCTTGAGACATTCGGTGTAATAAGTGTGTGATTGCCACTCTCTTATAAATCCTTCGAGTAATGTGTGTGTCAGCATTACTTATCCAGGGATGACACTTATACATAGAGATCAGACTGTTTGAGGTCTGGTCGCTACAAAGATGGTATCAGAGCACACGTTGACTGTAGGACACGACCATTAAGCTAAAGCCCTAGATCACTACTCTCTTCTCATTTCTAACTCCTCTCCTTTTTCCTACTCTTTAGGATGGCGGACGCAAGGAACAAGTTTGCACAACTGGATGAAGACGCCCCCTTTGGACGACACTTGAAGGAAGTCACTAGGTACTTGAACATTGGAATACCAAGCTTCACCGGGACTTACAACGCCACTTTACCAGAAGAGGAGTGCTGGATGATTCAAGTTCAAGTTCCAGGAAGGACATTTATGCCAGTCACTGAGCCCATAGAGTTTTCCTTCGATGCACCAACCTGGAGTCTAGAAAAGAGTATGGTAGCTCACATCACCATGGGACGCATTGGAGAAGTTTACCACAAGGATCTCAAGGATACTATCAATCAGATTTGTGGGCACCGAGATGAGCAATGGGAGATGATTAGCACCAGGAAGGATAGATCAATTGCAACTTTCATCCAGGAGTTAAACTAGCATATTCGCCGCCAGGAGAACCAGATGTGCGCAGGCATGATAGATCTGAAGAAGGCGATGACAAGGATCACAGAGCTTGAGGAAGAACTCAAGGCAACTCGCGAAGATTATGAGGAGGAAATCGCCATACTAGTGGAAAGGAATGATGATCTGGAAAAGAATCTAGGAGTATTCATGGGAGACCCCGCGCCAGGAGGAGAAGACGATGAACCCAAGGAGATTCGTTCGGAGGACTACATCATTATCGACGACACCGACTCGGACCCCGACGATAGTGATGATGATTATGAATACGAAGCTGGAGCAGATATCATGGAGTCTTCGACCGAACAATATTTCTAGTTGACCACCAAAATAGTAGTAGTAGTCTACCATGTAAATAGTATAGTCCAAGCACTTTGTAACGATAGTTCTAGACCGATTGTATGCCCTTGCTTGATTGATTGAGTGATATGATTGTGTTTGTCTCATGTGCATATGGGTAGTGTTTTCTCACTAGACCTCATTCTATTCTATTCTCTTCTCTCTAAACCCTCAGATGCCTCCGAGACGTGACCCCGGATTTACCTTTCCACCGGAGCTCACTCAGTTGATCCAGCAGCAGAATACCTTGGTGTAGTTGTTAGTTCAGAACCAAGGCAACAACAACAACCCACCACCACCAGTTGACAACTTAGCCCATTTTCTGAGGTTGCAGCCGCCGGTGTTTTCCAGTAGCACCGAGCCGAGAGTTGCAGATGATTGGCTCCGCAGGATTGGAAGGGAGTTAACCACTGTAGGATGCACAGATGCTGACAAGGTGCGTTTTGCCGCACACCAATTGGATGGACCAGCAGCCTCATGGTGGGAGAATTACACTGTCACCTATCCTATAGCCACTGTCACATGGGATTAGTTCCAGCAAGCTTTCCGTACTGCCCATGTATCAGCATGAGCTATGGCCATGAAGAAGCATGAGTTTCGCAACTTACGCCAAGGAGGACGCACTGTTGGCCAGATGTGGATGAGTTTAGTAAGTTAGCACGTTATGCCCCAGATGACGTTGCTATAGATGCAGCTAAGAAGGAGAAGTTTCTGCAAGGACTGAATGATGAGCTGAGCATGCAGTTGATGGTAGCAAATTTCAATAACTACCAGGAGTTGGTGGATAGAGCTCTCATGCTTGAAGGGAAGCAGCAGCAGATTGACAGCCGCAAGAGGAAGTATGGACAAGAGAAGTATAATTCTGGAGCTCAGCAGAGACCCCGTTTCACCCCGAACTCGGGAGGGTTTGTGCATAACCATGGAGGCCACACCCATAATGGACGAAGTTCGCATAACCATAGTGGCCCCAAGAATGGCAATGGTAATGGAGGAAGTAGCGGACAGAACCGTTCGAACCCGGCAACACCCGCCAAGAAGGATCTAAGCCACGTTAGTTGCTACAAGTGCCAGAAGACCGGACATTACGCTAATGAATGTCCTGAAGCTAAGAATGGAAATGGCAATGGAAGCTCTGGGAAGAAGCCCAACCCTTTCAACAGGGGACAAGTAAACCACGTTAACGTGGAGGAGATTGAAGCCCAGCCAGATGCAGTAATTGGTAAGTTTTTGGTTAAGTCATTTACTGCAGTCGTCCTTTTTGATACTGGTGCATCTCATTCATACATATCAAGGGGATTTGTGGATAAGTATACCCTGCCCACTAGAGTACTTAAGACACCCATGCTAGTAACCTCACCCGGAGCAGACTATATGGCAAGCCATGGATGTTTTCAGATGCCATTGGCCATAGGTAGGCATGTTTTCCCCTCTGATCTGATAATTTTGGAATCGCAAGGCCGGGATGTGATTCTGGGTATGGATTGGCTATCGATGTATGGAGGAAACATCGATTGCGCCAGTAAGACGATTTTACTCACCACCCCAGAAGGAAGAAGGATCAAGTATGTATCCCGGCATGTGCCGATTAGGACTCAAGTAAATTCCTTATCAGGAATTGTACAGGAGGAAGTACCAGTGGTAAAGGATTTTCCGGATGTATTTCCAGAAGAGTTGCCAGGCATGCCACTAGATAGAGACATAGAGTTTTTGATAGAACTTTTGCCAGGCACTGGGCCAATATCTAAGAGACCGTACAGGATGCCCGCACAGGATTTAGAGGAAATTAAGAAGCAGATTAAGGAGTTACTGGATAAGGGATATATTCGCCCAAGCTCGTCACCTTGGGGATCACCAGTACTGCTAGTGGAAAAGAAGGATGGATCGTTAAGGATGGCTGTTGATATCATGGATTGAATGAGTAACGATCAAGAATAAGTACACACTGCCGATGATCCAATGATTTGTTTGATCAGTTGCAAGAGCTAAAGTTTTTTCCAAGATTGATTTGTGATCATGGTACCACCAGTTAAGATTCGAGGGCAGACATACCTAAGACAGCTTTACCACAAGGTACCGGGCTATATGAGTATACCGGTTATGTCATTGGCCTGGACTAATGCCACTCCCTACTTTATGAACATGATGAACAAAGTGGTTATGGAGTTTTTGGATAATGTTCGTCGTAATGTTCATTGATGATATCTGGTTTACTCGAAAGAATTGAGAAGAACATAAGAACATTTGTGTTGTACTTTGGCAAGCTCAGGGAACTCCGGAGAAGGAATCACCCACGACTGTTGGAGAGATCCAGAGTTTTCTTGGACTCGCGGGATAACTATCGGAGGTTCATTGAGAATTTCTCAAAGATTGCAAAGCCCATGACGGAGTTGTTAAAGAAGGACACCAAGTTCAATTGGACTGAAGAATGTGAGGCCAGTTTTCAGGAGTCAAAGAGACGCTTGGTTACATCATCGGTGTTGATTCTACCAGATCAACACAAAGATTATGAAGTGTATTGCAACGCATCTCGTTGGGGACTTGGAGCCGTACTTATGCAGGAGGGAAGAGTTGTTTCATATGCCTCACGACAGCTTAAACCCCATGAGTTAAACTATGCTACGCATGATTTGGAGTTAGCAGCCATAGTGCATGCGTTGAAGACATGGAGACATTTTCTCATCGGAAACCATTGTGAGGTATACACGGATCACAAGAGTTTGAAGTATATCTTCACGCAGAAGGAGTTAAATATCAGGCAGAGGAGATGGTTAGAACTCATTAAGGATTATGATATGAGATTGCATTATCATCCAGGAAAGGCTAATGTAGTAGCCGATGCGTTGAGCCGCAAGAGTCATGTAAATACCCTCATGACCAGAGAATTACCCAAGGAGTTAACAGAAGACCTTCGCAAACTATGTTTGGAGATAGTTCCGAGAGGTTATGTAGCAGCATTGGAGATTCAGTCTAATTTGATGGATAAGATCAGAGAAGCTCAGAAGACGGACAAGGAAATTGCCGAAATAAAGGAAAGGATGAGCAAAGGAAAATCCAAGGGATTTCATGAGGATGAGAATGATACTTTATGGTTTGAGAACCGCGTATATGTACCAAATGATCAGGAGATCAGGAAGTTGATTCTGCAAGAGGCCCATGATTCTCCATATTCGATTCACCCAGGAAATACTAAGATGTATCTAGATTTGAAGGACAGTTTCTGGTGGACCGGTATGAAGAAGGATATTGCGGAGTATGTAGAAGTTTGTGATGTATGTCAGAGAGTGAAGGCAGAACATCAGAAGCCAGCAGGATTGCTACAGCCATTGCCTATACCCGAATGGAAGTGGGATAATCTAGGCATGGATTTTATCACGGGATTTCCCAGGACTCGTTCAGGCTATGACTCGATATGGGTTGTAGTCGATCGATTGACGAAAGTAGCTCATTTCATCCCAGTAAAGACCACTCACACCAGTGCTAAGTTGGCAAAGATCTATATGACCAGGATTGTATGTCTGCATGGAGTTCCGAGGACCATTGTATCAGATAGAGGAACCCAGTTTACTTCAAAGTTTTGGAATCAGTTGCATGAAACTTTGGGAACCAGACTAGAGTTCGGTACAACTTTTCACCCGCAAACAGATGGACAGACCGAAAGAGTAAATCAGATTCTGGAGGACATGTTGAGAGCTTGTGCGCTAGACTACAGATCTAGTTGGGACGATAATTTGCCTTATGCAGAGTTCTCTTATAACAACAGTTATCAAGCTAGTTTGAAGATGGCCCCTTTCGAAGTACTGCACGGAAGGAGGTGTAGAACACCGTTGTTGTGGAACGAAGTTGGAGACCGACAGTTGTTTGGACCAGATTTGATTAAAGAGTCTGAAGAGAAGGTTAAGCTGATTCGTGATAGACTCAAGGTAGCCCAATCCAGGCAGAAGAGTTATGCGGATTCGAAACGCAAGGAGACAATCTACGCAGTCGGAGACAGAGTGTATCTTCGAGTATCACCACTCCAAGGAGTGAAGCACTTTGGAGTTAAGGGAAAGTTAGTACTACGTTTTGTGGGACCATACAGAGTTTTGGAACGTATGGGAGAAGTTGCTTACAAGTTGGAATTACCCGAAGGATTGTCCGGAGTTCACGATGTGTTCCACGTTTCTCAATTGAAGAAGTTCCACACGGAGATGGCTGAAATTCCTCTGAGAGATACAGTGCCGCTCGAAGCGATAAGGTTGGATAGTGATTTGACATATGAGAAGAAATCAGTCAAGATACTCGAGTTTGCCAGCCGAGTTACGCGCAACAAGGTTATCAAGTTTTGCATGGTTCAGTGGAGTCACCATACCGAGGATGAAGCCACTTGGGAACGAGAGGAAGACTTAGGAAAGGATCACCCTCACCTATTTTCTAGCAAACCCGAATCTCGAGGGCGAGATTCACCTTAAGGGGGGTAGGTTTGTAACATCCCAAATTTTCAATTTGGAATGTTATACATTAGATCATCATTGCATATCATGCTTTATTGCATTTTGGTTGATCCTAGAAATTCTACGCAACTCAAGGACCCATGGAGAGAGTTGGGGATTTCGTTATTTTCATATTTGAGTTTTTCTCGAATTTTGAAAACAGGATCGTTTGATTTTAATTATTTTTCTCTGAAATATTTCTTTTATTAAAAATAAAAGAGAGAGGATAAAATGACTTCCTCAAAATAAAGAAATATCAGAGATTTAATATTAAAATCAAATAAGATTTTTATTCTGAGTTTTGTCATTATTTTATTTGAATTAGGAAAAATATGTGTTTTTCAAAATTGCATTTTAGGCCCAAATAGATGTTCACCTTGGCCGGCTTATTTTTACAGGACGGGGAAATTTATTTCGGGATTTTTGGAGTTCGTTTAGTATTTCTTTTCTTTCTTTTTCTGCACGGCAAAATTATTTTTTTTAAAAAGTCAAACCGACTTAGGGCCGTTTTAGGCCAGGACTCTTCGGGCCGGCCCCTTTAAAAGCCGCACCCCCGTAGCCCCCGCCACCCCAAACCCTAACCCTAAAACCATACGGGTTTTTTTAGATCCGCAGTTTTTTTATTATATTTAGATCGGTTTTATTTTTTTCGGTTTATTTATTCAGCGGACGTTCGTTCGTACGTTCGTTTTTACAAACGGTTTTCACCGTTTAGCCGCAGACAGCGAACGTTTGTTCGTTAGCCTATTCGTCAGTTTTTCTTTTTCTCGGATTTCCCGCGATTATTTTCGATCGTGATTTCTGATCCGATTTTCGTTCTAGTATAACTTTTCGTTCGTTTATCGGAATCGGGCGATTCAAGCGCCTAGGTTTTTGTCTTGAAACCCTCTTTCCATTTAACCAACTTAAACAAGTTTTTGCTACAGTAAAATTTGACTTTAGTCCAAACTAGTAAATGAAGCTTGTTTCCCTCGCCGTTTGAGTTTTGTTGCTTCATTTGATTTTATTCTTTTTGCAAACCGGAGTTCTTAAGTTGAACTTTCTGGTTAGATCTCTTATTTGAGTTTTACCCGTGCCTTTACTTGATTGCTTATTGTATGCTTGTTTGATTGCGATAGAGTACCCGCAGTGCGAAGCGTGCTACATTGAGTCTCTAGGTTTCACGGATCATCAGCAAGGCAAGTAACACTTTGATCATACCTCTTACTACCCAGTTTTTATTGCATTAGAACAATCCTCAAAACAATTGCATGGTTAGGATCCGATCTAAATTGTGGGTTTTGGGAAGTAGATGAGGTAGTACCTATTCACCTGTTTATTATCAAACCATGGGAGTTACTTATACGTTTGCTTATGTTGCCATGCTATGCTCGTAGACGTGGATTGGGTTTGAGAGTTTTCACGGCAGATGTGAGATTGTTAATTTAATGGTTATCTTAAGGTGGCAACTTTAATACACATCTGGGTGGACTAAGGCACCTGGGGAACCCAGTGATTGCATGTTATCGTATTAGATGGCCTTAAGCCATATTTATTGTAGTAAGTTCTCTCTTGAGACATTCGATGTAATAAGTGTGTGATTTCCACTCTGTTATAAATCCTTCGAGTACTGTGTGTGTCAGCATTACCGATCCAGGGATGACACTTATACACAGAGATCAGACTGTTTGAGGTCTGGTTGCTACATATTATTATTAGTGCTAAACTTTCAGAGCATGAAGAAAAGAAATTATTGAAAACTCTGAGGAAGCACCGTGCCACTATTGGATATACTCTCGATGATCTTAAGGCCATTAGTCCCACTCTATGTCAGCACAAAATTAAATTGGAGAAAGATGCTAAACCAGTTATTGATCATTAACGACGGTTAAATCCTAAGATGAAAGAAGTGGTAAGAAATGAAATACTAAAGCTTCTGGAGGTAGGTATAATTTATCCTATTGCTGATAGTCAATGGGTAAGTCGTGTTCATTGTGTCCCTAAGAAGGGAGGTATTACTATTGTTCCTAACGGTAAGAATGAATTGATTCCTCAGAGAATTGTTACAGGTTATAGAATGGTAACTAATTTTCACAAATTAAATAAAGATACTAGAAAAGATCATTACCCCCTACCTTTTATTGATCAAATTCTAGAAAGACTATCCAAGCATACACATTTTTGCTTTCTAGATGGTTATTCTGGTTTCTCTCAAATACCTGTGTCAAAAGACGATCAAGAGAAAACCACTTTTACTTGACCTTTCGGTACCTTTGCCTATAGATATATGCCTTTTGGTTTATGCAATGCACCTGCTACCTTTCAAAGATGCATGACTGCTATATTCTCTGATTTTTGTGAAAATATTGTTGAGGTTTTCATGGATGATTTCTCCGTTTACGAAACTTGTTTTGATAATTGCTTAAGAAACCTTGATCGAGTTTTGCTGAGATGTGAAGAAACTAATCTTGTATTGAATTGGGAGAAGTGCCACTTTATGGTTAATGAAGGTATTGTGTTGGGCATAAAGTTTCTAAATGAGGTATTGAAGTTGATAAAGCTAAAGTAGATGCTATTGAAAGGATGTCGTGTCTTAAAGAATTAAACGTATAAGAAGTTCTCTTGGTCATGGTGGCTTCTATATGAGGTTTATTAAAGACTTCTCTAAAATTTCTAGGCCTCTCACTAATCTCTTGTAAAAAGATGTTCCTTTTGTTTTTGATGATGATTGTGTAGAAGCATTTGAAATACTTAAGAAAGCCTTGATTTCTGCACCTATTCTTCAGCCATCTGATTGAAATTTACCCTTTGAAATTATGTGTGATGCTAGTGATTATGTTGTTGGTGTTGTTCTAGGACAAAGAGTTGATAAGAAATTAAACGTTATCCAGTATGCTAGTAAAACTCTAGACAGTGCCCAGAGATATTATGCTACCACTGAAAAAGAATTTTTACCAATTGTATTTGCATGTGATAAGTTCAGACCTTATATTGCTGATTCCAAAGTAACTGTTCGCAATGATCATGCTGCTATTAAATATCTTATGGAAAAGAAAGATGCTAAACCTAGACTTATTAGATGGGTTCTCGTGCTACAAGAATTTGATCTGCATATTATTGATAGAAAGGGAGCTGAGAACCCCGTTGCAGACAACTTGTCTAGGTTAGAAAATGTTCTTGATGACCCACTGCCTGTTGATGATAGTTTTCCTGATGAATAATTAAATGTCATAAATGCTTCTCATAATACTCCTTGGTATGCTGATTATGCTAATTATATTGTTGCCAAATTTATACCACCTAGTTTCACATACCAGCAAAAGAAAAAGTTTTTCTATGATTTAAGACATTACTTTTGGGATGACCCACACCTTTATAAATAAGGAGTAGATGGTGTTATTAAACGTTGTGTACCTGAGCATGAACAGGAACAGATCCTACGTAAGTGCCACTCTGAGTCTTACAGAGGACACCACGCTGGAGATAGAACTACACATAAGGTATTGCAATCCGGTTTCTATTGGCATACTCTCTTCAAGGATGCTCGTAAGTTTGTCTTGTCTTGTGATCAATGTCAAAGAATTGTTAATATTAGTAGACGTCAGGAAATGCCTATGAACTATTCAGTCGCTATTGAACCACTTGATGTTTGGGGCTTTGATTATATGGGACCTTTTCCTTCCTCTAATGGGTATACACATATTTTAGTTGCTGTTGATTACATTACTGAGTGGGTAGAAGCTATTCCAACTAGTAGTGTTGATCATAACACCTCTATTAATATGATTAAAGAAGTTATTTTTCCTAGGTTTGGAGCTCCTAGATATTTAATGACTTATGGTGGTTCACATTTTATTCATGGTGCTTTCCGTAAAATGCTTGCTAAGTATGATGTTAACCATAGAATTGCATCTCCATACCATCCTCAGTCTAGTGGTCAAGTAGAATTGAGTAATAGAGAGATTAAGTTAATTTTGCAAAAGACTGTTAATTGATCTTGAAAGAATTGGTCTAAGAAACTTGATGATGCGTTGTGGGCTTATAGAACTGCTTATAAGAATCCTATGGGTATGTCTCCGTATAAAATGGTTTATGGAAAAGCATGTCACTTACCTCTTGAATTAGAACATAAGGCATATTGGCCTATCAAAGAGCTCAATTATGATTTTAAACTTGCCGGTGAGAAGAGGTTATTTGACATTAGCTCACTTGATGAATGGAGAACCCAAGCCTATGAGAATGCCAAGTTGTTTAAAGAAAAATTTAAAAGATGGCATGAAAAAAGGATACAAAAGCATGAGTTTAATATAGGTGATCATGTTTTGCTATACAACTCTCGCTTAAGATTTTTTGCAGGAAAGCTTCTCTCTAAATGGGAAGGCCCTTACATTATCGAGGAGGTCTATCGTTCCGGTGCCATAAAAATCAACAACGCCGAAGGCACAAATCCAAAGGTGGTAAACAGTCAAAGAATCAAGCATTATATCTCAGGTACTCCCATAAATGTTGAGACCAATATAATTAAGGGAATTAATACCATAACACCGGAGGAGTACATAAGGGACACTTTCCAGAACGTTTCAGACTCCGAAAAGGAATAGGTATGTGGTACGGTAAGTAAACCGACTCCAAAATGTTTCCAACGATAAATTTTCTCCGTTTTGGAATATTTCAAAAATTAGGAAAATTAAAAGTAGTCCGAAAGAGACACGAGGCCACCACAAGGGTGGAGGGCGCGTCCTACCCCCCTGGGCGGCCCCGTCCTTGTCGCCACCTCGTGTGCCTTCCGGACTCCGTTTTCTTGCACGATACTTCTTATGGTCGGTTAAAATTCATCATATAATCTCCCGAAGGTTTTCACCCCCCATTCCACGCAAATATCTCATGTCTTGTTTCGAGAAGTTTTCTGCTAGAGTTTTCAAGGCCAGGCATCATGTCGTCCCCCTCCTCCAACAATGCAGGTGACGATGCGTGGCTGATGAAGATAGATATGAAGCGAGAAGAACTCGGGAAAATCAACGAGGATGATAAAATCAAGAAGGCCACGGAAGATCAAGCTCCGGCAGCAAAAGAAGAAGGCATCCTTCAACGTCACTAAAATTATCTTACTCCTACTGAAATTGAAGCTTTCAAGATCATTGAAATAGTTCGTGTGCAAAACAAGTATCTCACTTGTGAAAATATCCTGTTGCAAGAATACATCACCGTGCTCAAGGGCATTATTCGCAAATTGGAGAATCTCCTACACTCGATGTGTGACACTACTTCATCAACAACTCCTTCATCATCACCCCCTAAGAAAGAGATCTAAATACATGGGTATGGGCACTCCCCTTGGCAACTACCAAGCTTGGGGGAGTGCCCCGGTATCGTATCACCATCACACCTCTATCTTTATTATTTTCTTAGTTTGATCATTTTGGTTATATCTTGATCTAGTAGAATAAAGTTTTAGTATGATCTAGCTTTGAGTTTTTGCTTCAATCCCTATCTATGTAATCGAGTCCTTGAGATATATAATAAAGAGTAATTTTGAGATAAGAGCTTTACTTTCTTGCTATGATCTTGAGGGAATTAAATAAAAGAAAGAATAAAAAGAATGAAATAAAAATATCATATATTGATCTTATGGAGAGAAATGACTTCATATATAAAGAGTATGATGAATAAAAGTTGTTGGGACTTGACAAACATAGTTTTGGTCATTGTTGCAATTAATAGGAAGTAATAAAGAAAGAGGCTTCACATATAAATATACTATCTTGGACATCTTTTGTAATTGTGAGCACTCATTAAAATATGGCATGCTAAAAAGTTGATGTTGGACAAGGAAGACAATATAATAGGTTATGTTTTCTTCTATCCGAATAGAAGTTAATTGTCATAGATCATCCAACATGTTGAGATTGCCTTTCCCTCTCATGCTAGCCAAATTCTTTGCACCAAGTAGAGATACTACGTGTGCTTCCAAACATCCTTTAAACCTGTTTTGCCATGAGAGTCCACCATACCTACCTATGGATTGAGTAAGATCCTTCAAGTAAGTTGTCATTGGTGCAAGCAATAAAAATTGCTCTCTAAATATGTATGATCTATTAGTGTGGAGAAAATAAGCTTTATACGAACTTGTGATATGGAAGAAATAAAAGTGACAGACTACATAATAAAGGTCCTTATCACAAGCGGCAATATAAAGTGATGTTCTTTTGCATTAAGATTTTGTGCATCCGACCATAAAAGTGCATGACAACCTCTGCTTCCCTCTGCGAAGGGCCGATCTTTTACTTTTATCTTCTACCCTTACACAAGAGTCATGGTGATCATCATCTTTCCTTTTTATGCTTTTTCCTTTGGCAAGCACTATATGTTGGAGAGATCCGGATATATATATATGCTCAGATGTAGGTTTTCATAAAGTATTATTGTTGACATTACCCTTGAGGTAAAAGGTTGGGAGGCGAAACTATAAGCCCCTATCTTTCTCTGTGTCTAGTTGAAGCCTTGGACCCATAAATATCGCGTGAGTGTTAGCAATTGTGAAAGATTATATGACGGATGAGTATGCAGACTTGCTGAAAAGCTCTTTAATTGACTCTTTCTGATGTTATGATAAATTGCAATTGCTTCAATGACTGCGATCATAGTTTGTTAGTTTTCAATGAAGTTTCAGATTCATACTTTACTTTGTGAACGAATTGTTACTTTAGCATAAGAAATTATATGACACACTACAAAAAAAATACACTTCCGTGATGATACGTGTTTGTCACAGTAGGTCGCGTTTTTTGTCATGCATGTACATCCATGACGATTTTACGACAGAATCAAGATAGTCATACCTATGCTGTCGTAGAAGTGTTCCATGACATTACCAAAATTATCATCGCGGAAGTGTCCACTTCCATGACGATAAATCGTGCGTCACAGAAGTGCTTTCGTCAAGGGTGACCGACACGTGGCATCCACCGTAACGGAACGCCGTTAAGCTATCGGGTCGGGTTTTGGATCCGATAACCCGTTAACAGCCCCGACCAATGGGGATTTTCCACGTGTAAAATCATCATTGGCTGGAGGAAACACATGTCAGCTCACCGTTGGGACAGATGTCATCCGCTCATTGGATCGAAGGCGCATATGATATGGCGACACATGGCACGGCCCAACAGAGGCCCATTCCTGTGAAAAGGTCGGCCCGTTTGACTTGGTCAAAAGGTGGCGGGCCGGCCCACGGAAAGCATGTTAACGGCATGTTCGCATATAGCCCATTTACAGCCCGCTAACCCAGGGCCCGTTACGCCCTATCCGAATTAGGCCCAGTAGCGTCATCTGGGCCGTCCAATATGACTCAGCCCATTTTAACTTCTGGCCCATGTGTGGCCCATGACTTCTTTCGGCCCATATGAGGACCTTTGTAACTCTTGGCCCATTAAAGCCTCATGGTGAAACTGTCCCGTAATGAACAGTGTATCACTTTATACCTATTAACGGCCCGTTATTCCATTGGGCCGTTTCCAGGCCAAGTTATCTTTCGGCCTTCTCAGGGCCCATTGATTCTTGGGCTCATTTGCAGCATTCGGTTACATACAGCCCGTTACTGTCATTTTCTGCTTGTGGGCCAAATTCAGCCCATCGTTACAGTCGGCCCATTTGCGGACCGTTAATACGTTGGGCCATTTTCATGTCAAAGAACCCGTTGGGTTATTTTCATAGAGTTATCAAATACGGCCTATTAACGTCCTGTTATGGTCCACAAATAGTATAGCCCATGATTGGCGAAATGATGATACGCCCCGTAGAAGGCCCATGGATCCTATGGCCTATATGAGGCCCATGGATAGTACGGCCCGTAGAAGGCCCATGGATCGTACGGCCCGTAGAAGGCCCATGGATCGTACGGCCCGTAGAAGGCCCATGGACCCTAAGGCCCATATAGAAGGCCGATGGATCCTATGGTCGGACGAAGGCCCATGGATCATACGGCCTGCAGAAGGCCCATGGCTACAACAGTCCGTGTGTTGCCTTGATTATTTTGGCCTAGTTACCAAAAATAGGCTATTGTGGCCACTAGAAAAAAACAGAAAAAGAACTGCAGTGACTACAAGCAAACAACTAAACAAGACAATAAGGAAATAAATAAGAAAGCAATTAACGCTAGCCTATTACCGCTATTACACATATTACATCCACTGGGCATCAAAGTTCGCCACCAATGCAAATATAGGGAACAAAGCAGCACATTACATACACCGGCCGTCAAAATTGGCCACCAGTGCAAATAAACACAGCAGCAAAACAAGAGCATAACTGAAACAACTTCACTGTACTTGTTTTGCTGCTGCGTTTATTTGCACCGGATTAGTTCATCGGAAGTAGTACTAGTTTTCTTCACTGTACATTAAATAAAGAGTTTCGTTTCATACTTACACAATTTAAAACGATTGTTATGGAGAGAATAACAAAAACCACTCCACTATATATTAGTCATATACACGAGAGTACTATATGGACGTAGCTTCATTGACTTAGTGCACCTGCCTTTGGATTTATGACAGGTGGGCCCAAAATGTGGCTGGCTCACCTGTCATACAACCAAAAGCAGGTGCAGTGAAGGCACCGGAGCTCAGTCCATACTACAGTAGTATATATATAAGTGGGAGCCTCGGCGCTTGTTCGCTAGGGTTTGCACTCTCCACACGCTCGCCGCACTACATATATGTTACACGCTGGAGGCTCAGCATTCATTTGCTAGGGTTTGCTATATTCATAGTCTCTCACCCTCTCTTCACCAGATCTAAACAAGACTGCGTTGGCCTCTTGTCTCTCTCTCCCCCCTCACAGCTGGTGAAGGAGGCATCCGTATCCCGTCGCACCGGGAAGGGGAGGAGGTGCAGCATTCACTCTATCGCTTCGGCAAGGGAGGCAGTCCACTGCCGGCTATGCTATTTTCTTTCACCCAGCGCCTGTGCGGGAGGGCCACCGACCCCTTCTTCCTCGCTTGTCGTACGTAGTGTGGGCAGATCCGGCCTCCCGCCGCACGCCTTGCCACATCCCGACGACCCTAAGGTATAAGTTTCTTTGAAACCGTCGTTGCTCTAGCTGCATGTGGATCTTTTTCGATCTGTAGTCGAATCTAGGTCTTGGTTCAAAGAGGAAAGAAGGGTGCGGTGGGCTGGAGCAAGAATCTAGGACGTGGTTCAATGAGGAAAGGAGGGGCGGAAAGTAGTATAGACTGGCTATCCAGCCGCTTTGTAGGTCGAAAAGGAAAAGGGGGTAACCCAGTACACACATCTGTAAGGAACCGATCTCTTTGTTGAAAAGGGAAAGAAACTGGGGGGTCGGGTAGTTTGTGCACGACTAGATTTGCTGCCCTCACATAGGAAGAAGGTTCAAAGAGAACAAATATGGGACCAGCGCATATATGCTGCTTGGCTACATACTCTGCATCACCCATTTATACGTGTGGACGCACATGGTGCTGCCATGTCCCATACAGCTATTTTTCTATTGTTAATCTAAGAATGCCGCCAGAAAATTGAAGCAATGCCACTGTTAAAAGTAAATTACATTTTTTAACGAATGTTGTTTCAAGAGAATGTCTCTGTTAATATGAATCAATGCAACCATTTTAGAAATGATACTGTCCTACTTTGTTTTCCATCCGAGATAAGTTAGATGCTTCTTTCTGTCACCGTTTGTTTCATCCTCCTTTATCAGCAAGTAATTGTTTCCTTTTTTGCCTCTGTTAAAACAGGGGTATCGATTCAACTTGTTGCTATTGCGACATTTTGCTTCGCTACTCGAAACACTTATGTTTAGGAGTGTTTTGTGCAGTTCAACTTGAATGTCACACCGGTGACTTTGCTTAATTTTGGTAGAACTGCACAAAAGGAGATCGAGATTTGTTTCCAGTCTTCGTGGAGAGTTGTTTCAAATCTTGGTCTCAACCGCATGATGTGCAGTGTGCTTTGAGATGTTGTGCTACTTGTTTTGTTACTGTTTTAAATAAATGTTGAATCGAAGCTATTGTATTGCTGTCTTTTCCCAATAAGTAGTGAACAAAAATGGGACCAACCCAGACATGATGCTTGTTGCTTTGTTACAACAAATTCAGCATCACCCCCTTTATAAGACAGTAATTGATGCCACTCTCAGAATTAACTACTGAATCTTATTTCAAAACTGCAACACTTGTTAGGGATTGGCAGGATTACCATTTTTGTGGCCGCATGTTTCATCCTCCTTTATTAGCATTCCTTTTTGCCTCTGTTTAAAAAGGGATATCTATTCAACTTGTTGCTATTGCGACATTTTGCTTCGCTACGCGAAACACTTTGCTTGATTTCAGTGCAACTGCACAAAACGAGATTGGATTTCCTATTCGTGTTGGCAGATTCGTATTTTATCTTGTCCGTCTCATGAAAGGTCAGTACAGGCCTTCATCCACATGATTGTGTGGTGTGCTTTGAGATGTTGTGCTACTTGTATTGGTATTGTTTTAAATAAATGTTGAATTGAAGCTATTGTATTGCTGTCTTTTCCCATTAAGTAGTGAACAAAAATGGGACCAACCCAGACATGATGCTTGTTGCTTTGTTACAACAAACTCTGCATCACCCCCTTTATAAGTAGATGGAAGCACATACTGTTGTTGCGCCCACTCTCCCGGGAACTGTTTATGCTTTTCATTAATCTAATGCCGCTGGTAAAATTAAGTAATGCCACTCTGAGAATTAATTAACTACTGAATCTTAGTTCAAAACTACAACACTTGTTAGGAATGGTACTATCCTGCTTTGTAGTTCTTTCTACATGTTTAACCAAGGTATTGTTAAGATAATGTCTCTATCAAAATGAATCAGTTGCATTGTTTTAGGAATGGTACTTTTCTGCTTTGTCGTTCTTTATACATGTTGAAACAAGGCATTGTTAAGATAATGTCTTAGTCAATATGAATGAATCACACTGATGAAGAATTGCTACTCTCCTGCTTTGTTTCCCATTAAGATAAAGTAGATCAGTAGATGCTTTTCTTCTGGGAGTACAAGTCATCAACCGTTATTTCTCAGTAATTGTTTCCCTTATACCTATTGTTGCTTACAGGGATATCAAAATTAAAGCTCGGTTTTATTCCGACTTTGATTTTAGTTGATTTGCACAAAAGGAGCCAATGTGTCCAAGGCAAACTGCTGCATTAGTGGGTCTAGTTGGTCGTTCCACTTTGGCAGAAAGAAGCAGTTGATGTCTACTACACAACCTTCTTCTTGTAGACGTTGTTAGGCCTCCAAGTGCAGAGGTTTGTAGGACAGTAGCAAATTTCCCTCAAGTGGATGACCTAAGGTTTATCAATCCGTAGGAGGCGTAGGATGAAGATGGTCTCTCTCAAGCAACCCTGTAACAAAATAACAAAGAGTCTCTTGTGTCCCCAACACACCCAATACAATGGTAAATTTTATAGGTGCACTAGTTCGGCGAAGAGATGGTGATACAAGTGGTATATGGATAGTAGATAATAGTTTTTGTAATCTGAAATAATAAAAACAGCAAGGTAGCAAGTGATAAAAGTGAGCGTAAACGGTATTGCAATGCCAGGAAACAAGGCCTAGGGTTCATACTTTCGCTAGTGTAAGTTCCCTCAACAATACTAACATAATTGGATCACATAACTATCCCTCAACATGCAACAAAGAGTCACTCCAAAGCCACTAATAGCGGAGAACGAACGAAGAGATTATGGTAGGGTACGAAACCACCTCAAAGTTATTCTTTCCAATCAATCCATTGGGCTATTCCTATAAGTGTCACGAACAGCCCTAGAGTTCGTACTAGAATAACACCTTAAGACACAAATCAAACAAAACCCTAATGTCACCTAGATACTCCATTGTCACCTCAAGTATCCGTGGGCATGATTATACGGTATGCATCACACAATCTCATATTCATCTATTCAACCAAAACATATAACCTCAAAGAGTGCCCCAAAGTTCCTACCGGAGAATCACGACGAAAACGTGTGCCAACCCCTATGCATAGGTTCATGAACCCGCAAGTTGGTCACCAAAACATACATCAGGTGGCACGTGGTATCCCATTGTCACCACAGATATCCACGGCAAGACATACATCAAGTGTTCTCAAGTCTTTAAAGACTCAATCTGATAAGATTACTTCAAAAGGGGAACTCGATTCAG
>NC_053023.1:217309984-217352522 GCF_003073215.2 Triticum urartu | reverse complement strand
GGCACATAATTCCGATTTGGAACAATAAGAACATTATTAATCCTTCCCATAGGTTTCTTCATAGTGGAATCCGCAAGACGCAAATTTAAAGAACAATCATCAAAGTCACGGAAACCTAACACATCACACAAAGATTTTGGAATCATGGAAACGCTAGCACCAAAATCACATAAAGCATATCATTCATGATCTTTAATTTTAATTTTAATAGTAGGTTCCCACTCATTAGGAAATTTTCTAGGGATAGAAACTTCTAATTCAAGCTTTTCTTCATAAGATTGCATTAAAGCATCAACGATATGTTTAGTAAAAGCTTTATTTTGACTATAAGCATGCGGAGAATTTAGCTCGGATTGCAATAAGGAAATACAATCTATCAAAGGGCAATTATCATAATTAAATTCCTTGAAATCCAAAATAGTGGGTTCATTGCTATGTAAAGTTTTAACCTCATCAATCCCACTTTTACCAATTTTTGCATCAAGATCTAAAAACTCTGAATCATTGGAAAGCCTTTTATTTAAAGTTGACTCATCTCCAGTCCCATCATTATCAAGATTCATATTGCAAAAAAAAATATTTAACAGGATACACATCAATCACTTTTAGATCTTCATCCTTATTATCATCAAAACTAGAAGACACGCTTTTATGAAGCAATCTTTTTTAGCATGCATCCTAGCGGTTCTTTCTTTGCACTCATCAATGGAAATTCTCATGGCTTTGAGAGACTCATTGATAGCATGCTTAGGTGGAATGGATCTAAGTATCAAAGAATCAACATCAAGAGAAATTCTATCCACGTTCCTAGCCAACTCATCAATCTTATACAATTTTTCTTTAATCAAAGCATTGAAACTCTTTTGCGAACTAATAAATTTGTTAATACTAGATTCAAAATCAGAGGGCATCTTATTATAATTTCCATAAGAATTGTTGTAGGAATTACCATAATTATTAAAGGAATTACTAGGATACGGCCTAGGATTAAAGTTTCCACTATACGCATTGTTACCAAAATTGTTCGTACCAACAAAATTCACATCCATAGATTCATTAATATTCTCAATCAAAGTAGACAAAGGCATATCATTAGGATCAGAAGAAACACTCTTATTAGCAAACAATTTCATAAGTTCATCCATCTTTCCACTCAAAACATTGGTTTCTTCTATAGCATGAAGTTTTACTAGTAGATCTTTCAGTGTGCCATTGAGAATAATTAACCATAAAATTATCTAGGAGTTTGGTAGCTTCTCCTAAAGTGATTTCCATAAAAGTGCCTCCCGCGGCCGAATCTAAAAGATTTTTAGAACCAAATTCAATCCAGCATAAATTTTTGTATGATCATCCACAAATTCAAACCGTGTGCAGAGCAATTATGAATCGTTAATTTCATCCTCTCCCATGCTTGTGCAACATGCTCATGATCTAGTTACTTAAAGTTCATAATATCGTTTCTAAGAGAGATGATCTTAGTGGGAGGAAAATACTTAGAGATAAAAGCATCTTTGCACTTGTTCCATGAATCAATACTATTTTTAGGCAAAGACGAAAACCAAGTTTTAGCATGATCTCTAAGCAAAAACGGAAATAGCTTCAATTTAACAATATTAGTATCCACATCTTTCTTCTTTTGCATATCACACAAATCAACAAAGTTGTTTGGATGGGTAGCGGCATCTTCACTAGGAAGGCCACAGAACGAATCTTTCATGACAAGATTCAGCAAAGCAGTATTAATTTCACAAGATTCAGCATCGATAAGAGGAGCAACCCGAGTGCTAATAAAATCATTATTGTTGGTATTGAAGCAATCACAAAATTTAGTATTATCTTGAGCCATCATGACAAACAATCCAACACACAAGCAAACAAGAGGCAAACAAAGAGAGGCGAACAAAAAAGAGGCGAGCGGAAAAGAGGGCGAATAGAACGGCAAGGTGAAGTGGGGGAGAGGAAAACGAGAGGCAAATGGCAAATAATGTAATGCGAGGGATAAAAGTTTGTGATGGGTACTTGGTATGTCTTGACTTGTGAGTAGATCTCCCCGGCAACGGCGCCAGAAATCCTTCTTGCTACCTCTTGAGCACTGTGTTGGTTTTCCCTTGAAGAGGAAAGGGTGATGCAGCAAAGTAGCGAAAGTATTTCCCTCAGTTTTTGAGAACCAAGGTATCAATCGAGTAGGAGACTACACGCAAGTCCCTCATACCTACACAAACAAATAAGAACCTTGCAACCAACGCGATAAAGGGGTTGTCAATCCCTTCACGGTCACATATGAGAGTGAGATCTGATAGAGATAATAATTATAAGATAAATATTTTTGGTATTTTTATGATATAGATTGAAAGTAAAGATTGCAAAATAAAATAGATTGGAAACTTATATGATAAAAGATAGACCCGTGGGCCATAGGTTTCACTAGTGGCTTCTCTCAAGATAGCATAAGTATTACGGTGGGTGAACAAATTACTGTTGAGCAATTGATAGAAGAGTGCATAATTATGAGAATATCTAGGCATGATGTATATAGGCATCACGTCCGCGACAAGTAGACCAAAATGATTCTACATCTACTACTATTACTCCACACATTGACCGCTATCCAGCATGCATCTAGAGTATTAAGTTCATAAGAACAGAGTAACGCATTAGGCAAGATGACATGATGTAGAGGGATAAACTCAAGCAATATGATATAAACCCCATCTTTTTATCCTCGATGGCAACAATACAATACGTGCCTTGCTGCCCCTGCTGTCACTGGGAAAGGACACCACAAGATTGAACCCAAAGCTAAGCACTTCTCCCATTGCAAGAAAGATCAATCTAATAGGCCAAACCAAACTGATAATTCGAAGAGACTTGCAAAGATAACCAATCATACATAAAAGATTTCAGAGAAGAATCAAATATTGTTCATAGATAAACTTGATCATAAACTCACAATTCATCGGCTCTCGACAAACACAAAGAGTTACATCAAATAGATCTCTGAAAGCACAAGTGCTCCCTAGGTGGTTTTGATAATTGATGACAACATATCTCTTGTTGGACTAACGTTTCTATCTAGTATGTTTCAGATAAGTTCAACAATGGAGTGGCATGGACTAAAGGTTGTGGGAACTGCTTCAAGATGCTAAGGACAAAGGATTGGCTAAAGCTTCAAGCTCAAGACTCTTCATTTTACATTTTAGTGATCCAAGATCACATTGAGTCCATAGGAAAAGCCAATACTATCAAGGAGGGAAGGGGTGTTGCTTAATGAGCCTCTTGCTTCATGTGCTTAATGATATGCTCCAAAATCCTCAGCTACTTTCCCACTTCCACATATGACCTAAACCCAAAGCCAAACTCGGACCTATCGATTATTCCTATCCGGCGCCATCGAGTTTCACCTGTCATAGCCACTGCCAGAAACCCTAATCAGTTCGGTCTCACCGATGGGATCTCGGTCTCACCGAGATGGGCTTGCAAACTCTCTGTTACCTATTGCAATATTTTCGGTCCCACCGAGATATGCAATCGGCCCCACCGAGTTTGCTTGGCCAACTCTCTGTTTCACTTATTACCCAAATCGGTCCCACCGAGTTTGAGTAATCGGTCAAACCGAGTTTTGGATTTACCCTAACCCTAGCACATCGGTCCCACCGAGTTGATCCAGTCGGTCCCACCGAAAATCTCTAACGATCACTAGGTTTCCTATTTCGGTCTGACCGAGTTTGTTGATTCGGTCCCACCGAGATTGGTAAATCATGTGTAACGGTTGGATTTTGTGTGGAGGCTATATATACCCCTCCACCTCCTCTTCATTCATGGAGAGAGCCATCAGACTAAGCCTACACTTCCAGCATCCTATTTCTGAGAGAAAACTACCTACTCATGTGTTGAGGCCAAGATATTCCATTCCTACCATATGAATCTTGATCTCTAGCTTTCCCCAAGTTGCTTTCCACTCAAACCTTCTTTCCACCAGATACAAATCCTATGAGAGAGAGTTGAGTGTTGGGGAGACTATCATTTGAAGCACAAGAGCAAGGAGTTTATCATCAACACACCATTTGTTACTTCTTGGAGAGTGGTGTCTCCTAGATTGGCTAGGTGTTACTTGGGAGCCTCCGACAAGATTGTGGAGTTGAACCAAGGAGTTTGTAAGGGCAAGGAGATCGCCTACTTCGTGAAGATCTACCGCTAGTGAGGCAAGTCCTTCGTGGGCGATGGCCATGGTGGGATAGACAAGGTTGCTTCTTCGTGGACCCTTCATGGGTGGTTGCTTCTTCATGGACCCTTCGTGGGTGGAGCCCTCCGTGGACTCGCGCAACCATTACCCTTCGTGGGTGGAGCCCTCCGTGGACTCACGCAACCGTTACCCTTCGTGGGTTGAAGTCTCCATCAACGTGGATGTAGGATAGCACCACCTATCCGAACCACGGGAAAAACATCCGTGTCTCCAATTGCGTTCGAATTCTCCAAACCCTTCCCTTTACATTCTTGCAAGTTGCATGCTTTATTTTCCGCTGCCTATACACTCTTTTCATGCTTGCTTGATATGTATTGTGTATGTTGAAATTGTGCCTAAAACTCCACTCAAACCCAAAAAGTCAAAAAATTGCAACTTTAGCACTAAGTGTCTAATCACCCCCCCTCTAGACACATCTACTTCTAGATCCTACAATCTCCAAGAAGATCGAGGAGAACATTGTATTGAGATCCAAAGAGAGAGAAGAAGCCATGTAGCTAATAACTATGGACCCGAAGGTCTGTGGTAAACTACTCACACATCATCGGAGAGGCTATGGTGTTGATGTAGAAGCCCTACGTGATCGATCCTCCCTCCGGCGGAGCTCCGGAAAAGGCCCCAGGATGGGATCTCTTGGGTACAGAAGGTTGCGGCGGTGGAAATAGGGTTTCGTGGTGCTCCTGGATGTTTTCGGGGTATATGGATATATATAGGAGGAAGAAGTAGGTAGGTGGAGCTGTGAGGGGCCCACGAGGGTGGGGGCGTGCCTTGGGGGCAGGCGCACCTCCCTGCCTCGTGGCCTCCTCGTTGATTTCTTGACATCTACTCCAAGTCCCCTGGATCACGTTTGTTCCAAAAATAACTCTCCGAAGGTTTCATTCCGTTTGGATTCCCTTTGATATTCCTTTTTTGTGAAACACTGAAATAGGCAAAAAAACAGCAATTTGCACTGGGCCTTGGGTTAGTAGGTTTGTCCCAAAAATAATATAAAAGTTTATAAATAAGCCCATTAACATCCAAAACAGATAATATAATAGCATGGAATAATAAAAAATTATAGATACGTTGGAGACGTATCAATCACACACACCTTGATCTGGCTGACCATTTCTTTTGTGTTGCCTAATCACAAACAGTTCATCCGAGTGAACCGTATGCTGTAACCTTCATCTGGCTGCCCATTTCTTTTGTGTTGCCTAATCACAAATAGTTCATCCGAGTGAACCATATGATGTGTATCGCACACGCCTTCATCTGGCTTCCCATTTCTTTTGTTCCTCCTCATCGCAAACAGTTAATAGAACTGAACCGTATGCCCTTCATCGCACACGCAACTAAAACCTGAACCATGTTTGATGCATCCGCCATCGCAAACATTTTATACATTTCTGATGGTTTTCATATAGCACCATTTGTGATTATGGCATCCCACACAGATTCTCGAAGGGTCTCTGATTGTAGTGTCGCATTAGCAGCATCCTGCAGTGGTGATT
This sequence comes from Triticum urartu, assembly GCF_003073215.2. NCBI lineage: Eukaryota > Viridiplantae > Streptophyta > Magnoliopsida > Poales > Poaceae > Triticum > Triticum urartu. The sequence continues at coordinate 217,346,786 of NC_053023.1, read as the reverse complement.
ATGTCATCTTGCTTAAGGCATTACTCCATTTTTATTAACTTAATACCCTAGATGCATGCTGGATAGCGGTCGATGGGTGGAGTAATAGTAGTACATGCAGGCAGGAGTCGGTCTAGTTGTCTCAGACGTCATAACTTTGCGCTTTTCTATCAATTATCCAACAATTATTTGTTCACCCACCGAATGTTATGTTCTCGAGAGAGAAGTTGATACATCTCGAACGTATCCATAATTATTGATTGTTCCATGCTATTATAGTATAGATCTTGGATGTTTTATATAAAATTTTGTGCTATTTTATATTATTTTTGGGACAAACCTATTAACCTATCGGCGTACACAAATAGGGTTGTATGTTTCCCCTAACTTGTGCATGAACAGTAGGCCTCCGACCCGGCAGTACCAAGCATCCAAGTCAAAGACCAAGCCGGAGAAGCAGCTCTTTGAGAAATCAAAGGGTGGATCAAGAAGACCAATACAAGCCAGGGGAACTAGATATCACTTTTGGAAAGCCTCCCTTGCCAGGCAGGCAAGCCTGGTGAGGTCGAGGTTGCCCCAAGGTCAAGTCCCAAGATTTCCCCAGCAGGCTTGCCGGGGCCGCCAAGGGCAACTCTTCCCGCCAAGACTTCACCGCTCCACCGCACCAAAACGCAAGTCACCTATCGATGCGGTGTCAAGCCCTCGAGGTGATTAAGTGGCTTCTACTAAGCACGTGGCACCCATTTGGAAGGAAGATTACCCCTGTATGACACCCGTCTAGAGGCGTGTAAAGCAGATAAGCAGGAGATGATTGAGCGGCGCGCCAGGTTTGCCAGGCCGCATCTTCAGCATGACACCTAGCAATGCATTTAATGCACTTTGTCCTAGCTGCCAGTGTTAGGTATGATAGCACTGTTAGCCATCTAATCGCTAGCAAATGATTGTTTTGCTACTGTGGTTACCCCTTAGCCTATAAAAGGAGGGCCATGGCAAACTAGGAAGGGTTTTGGACCCTCGCACACTTGTACGCGCGTAGCTCCTCTCCCCGAGGCGACCTTGCCGGGCTTGAGCGCCGCGTGCCTACTAAGACCCTTCCTTCAACCCACCAAAGTAGGAGTAGGGTTTTATGCCTCACGGCGGCCCGAACCTGGGTAAAAACTACCAGTGTCACCCTTGTCGCACTACTTCATGGCTTCTGCTCTTTGTGCAACATGACCTTCCCCCTTGCCGAACCATAAAGGGGCTCAAGGCTCCATAGGTGATCGTGTTCCATCACGACATCTTTGGCGCGCTAGGTAGTGGGACACACTTGCATGAATCTGAAGGGCAACACGTCAAGCTACGCCGACATCCTCCTCGGCACTCTCTTTGTTAATGGCGTTGAAAAGAAAGGACAACATCATTTCCTCGAAGATACGTATCCAACTTATCTATAATTTTTGATTGTTCCATGTTGTTATATTATCATTCTTGGATGTTTTATAATCATTTTATATCATTTTTGGTACTAACCTATTGACATAGTGCCAAGTGCCAGTTGTTGTTTTTTGCATGTTTTTTACATCGCACGAAATCGATACCAAACGGAGTCCAAACGTAGCAAAACTTTTTGCGGATTTTTGTTGGACCAGAAGACATCCAGTGGGCCGGAGAAGCGCCCGGGTGGTGCTCCGAGGGGAGCACAACCCACCAGGGCGTTCCTGGAGGCCCAGGCACGCCCTGGTGGGTTGTGCCCATCTCGGCTGCCTCTCGGACTGCCTCTTTACTCTATAAATACCCCAATATTCCAGAAACCCTAGGGGAGTCGACGAAAATCAATTCTAGCCGCTGCTAGTTCTAGAAACACCAGATCCAATCTAGACACCATCACGGAGGGGTTCATCATGTCCATTGGTGCCTCTCTGATGATGCGTGAGTAGTTCTTTGTAGACCTATGGGTCCGTAGTTAGTATCTAGATGGCTTCCTCTCTCTCGTTTGATTCTCAATACAATGGTCTCTTGGAGATCCATATGATGTAAGTCTTTTTGCGGTGTGTTTGTTGGGGTCCGATGAACTTTGAGTTTATGATCAGATCTATCATTTTATCCATGAAAGTTATTTGAGTCTTCTTTGATCTCTTATATGCATGTTTTCTTATAGCCTCGTATTTCTTCTATGATATTTGGGTTTTGTTTGGCCAACTTGATCTATTTATCTTGCAATGGGAAGAGGTGCTTTGTGATGGGTTCGATCTTACAGTGCTTGATCCCAGTGACAGAAGGGGAACCGACACGTATGTATCGTTGCTATTAAGGATAACAAGATGGGTTCTATTTCTACATAAATAGATATTGTCTACATTATGTCATCGTTCTTATTGCATTAACTAGTGATGTTCCCACTCTTTTGGATTACAAAGACTTAATTTATGATAGTTTCTCTTTGATTGAATGTATTTCTTTGTTGAAATCCATGATGAATTCACCCCATGCTTATGAAAAAAATAAAGCTTTTACTAAACATATTGTTGATGCTTTGATGAAAGCTTTGGAAGAGAAATTGGAACTAGAAGTTTCAATTCCTAGAAAATTGCATGATGAGTGGGAACGTACTGTCAAAGTCAAGATTAAAAATTATGAGTGTTTTTCTTTGTGTGACTTGGGTGCTAGTGTTTCTACAATTCTGAAATCTTTATGTGATGTGCTTGCTCTTACTGATATTGAAGAGTGTTCTTTTAATTTGCACTTGGCGGATTCTACTATTAAAAAGACTATGGGAAGAATTAATGATGTTATTATTCTTGCAAATAGGAATTATGTTCCCATAGATTTTATTGGTCTTGATATTGATTGTAATCCGTCTTGTCCCATTATTCTTGGTAGTCCATTTTTACGCACTATCGATGCTGTGATTGATATGAAAGAAGGCAATATTAAGTTCCAATTTCCACTAAGGAAGGGTATGGAACACTTCCCTAGAACAAGAATTAGGCCACCATATGAATCAATCATGAGGGCATCTTATGGATCTAGAAACAAAGATGACAAAACTTAGATCCTTGCATTATGCCTTGCTAGGGGCGTGAAACAATAGCGCTTGTTGGGAGGCAACCCAATGAATAAAATTTATTTTTTGCTTTTGCTTCCTATTCTTGAGTGTTAGCACAATTATGCTACTGTTATGATTGTGTTTTTTGTGTTTTAATTAGTTTTTGTGCCAAGTAAAGCCTTTAGGATCTTCTTGGGTGATAGTTGGCTTGATCTTGCTGAAAAATAGAAACTTTCATGCTCACGAAAATAATTTTCATTTTTAATAGAAGCGCGATAAAATATCAATTATTGCTGAAGAAGATTAATATACAAATTTCTCAGGTCTTCCTAATTTTTCAGAATTTTTGGAGTTACAAAAGTATTCAAAATATCCAGATTGCTACAGACTCTTCTGTTTTTGACAAATTCTGTTTTCTTTGCGTTGTGTGCTTGTTTTGATGATTATATGGTTTTCTTTGAAGAGACTTTGCCATAGGAAAGTTCGAATACGGTAGGTATAATGCAAGAATAAAATATGAATTGGTTTTCAACAGCACTGTCGGTGTACAAAAGTAGGGGGTCCCTTTTTGTATCCCTTTACTTGTGCACGGGCAGTCGCGCCCCACGCCCGTGGCCACACTTGGCCGAGAAGAGGAAGCAAAGGCCCAAGACTACCAGAGCAATGCCAAGCCAGAAACACGAAGAGCAGAAGGGCGAGGTGAACTCCCCCAGCAAGGCCCTTGCCGGGGCGGCCTCCACAGCCCCGGCAAGAACCTTGCCGGGGCAACTTGCCCAACGCTAGCAGAGCTGCCACCCTTGAGCCTAAGAGTTCCGACGCCTTGAACCACATTGGAACCAAAGCTCGGGAGGCGCCTCCGTGGCGGAATGCAGATCTATGTGAAGACAAAGAATATACAATACTAGATGAGAATCAGAAGACGAAGATCCTTGGCAAGATCCTTGTCGAAGATACCCATGAGACCCCCCGGTAAGACCCTTGTCGGGGACGCCCACGATGCCACGGCAAGTCCCTTGCCGGGGCCTCGAAAAGACCCTTACCGAAGACATCCGCGGGGTCGCAACCAGGCCCACACATGCCAAGACTCCACCGCCGTTCCCACACAGCTGCCAGCCCACCAACTAGGAAAGCACCTGCGTGGCGATGTGCGGCCTCCAGGCCAACTCAGCAAGCACCTACGTGGTGGCAAGCAGAGCTTCGTGAAGACTCTGTCACCGCACCAACTCAGCAGCCAGCCAGCTAGCGTGGCACTATACGCCTCGTCAGTTCGGACGCGCGTCGAAGCCAGGCGAGGCGGCGACAGCTGGGACGAGCTTCCTTGCCATCCCCAATAAAGCAAGAAGGGCACGTCGACATCGCATTAATTGTGTTTGTCATACGGTGCCAGGAGATAGACTCAACAACTGTACAACTTTCCACCTCCTGTGTGCCACTGTGGCAGCCCCTTTTGACTATAAAAGGAGGCTCGCGGCGTACTAGGAGAGGATTCAGACTTTTTGGACCCTACGCGCTTTGTAGCTAGTCCAAGAACACTAGAAAAACATAAACCAGTAGGTGTAGGGTATTACGCATCACTCGCGGCCCGAACCTAGATAAACCCCCCTCGTGTTGATCCCTCAAACCAGCTCTTTCCACAGGCCCTTGCCCGCCAACCGTAGCAAAAGGGATTCTTCGTGATCCCGTAGGTGTCGTTTCCCCCGACATCTCTGGCGCGCCAGGTAGGGGTCACAAGCTATGAAAATCTGGTTTGGAGGTTAGCACACCGACTTCATCATCACCATGGCCCCCAAGAGAAAGGGGATCACAATGATCGGCTTGTCCGGGGCGGCCCCGTCCGCGCCAATGCGAGTGGGCGGCTGGGTGGCCACAGATGGGGCCGGAGACGTGGCCCGCGAGCATCCATGACATTTTGGTGATCAGAGCCAGGCGAGCGGCGTCGTCCGAATCCGAGACGACGAACCACACGCGCTGGGTCCAAGGGTTGGGCCGTGCTACCCACGGGCCGCGCCGCAGCCTCTACGGCACCCCAGTTGGCACCCGCGCCGCGCCCTTCCCAGGCCTCGCATGATCATCAACACCGCGATGCCGGAGCCCCCGGGCACCGCCGCGGAAAGAGCCCTGTGCGCCACTCGCAGGACGAACCAGGCCGGCGTGCGTGCTCAGACGCCGGTGCAGGCAGTATGCGACCACTGTCGTGGTTCTAAGTCTGACAGTAATGTAGGGGGATAGGTATGGAGAGGCAAGATCTTAGCTATGGAGTAGTTGTAAGCACACGAGGTTTACGAGTTCAGGCCCTTCTCGGAGGAAGTAATAGCCCTACGTCTCGGAGCCTGGAGGCGGTCGACTGGATTATGTGTGTATGAATTACAGGGGTGCAAACCCTTTACACTGAGGAGGGGGTGGCTTATATAGAGTTCACCGGACCCCTCCGGACCTCAGTTGTGCAGGGTTTTAAATACATTAAGGTCAGGCGTTACTGGTAACGCCCCTAATAAAGTGCTATGATGATCATAAAAGCTACTTAATAACCGACTGTTAGCGTGCGGAGTGCCTTTAGGTCTCCTGGCCGTCGAGTGGTTGGATCTTGGTCGAGTGATTGCTTCTTGGTTGAGTGTCTTCAAATCTGTCGAGTGGAACACCTCCAAGTCGATTGAAAGGTGATTTCTTCTAGAGATGTCCTTGGGTAGGGTAGTTGGGACAGGTCCATGACCCTACCCTAGGTACATAGCTTCATCATTAGCCCCCGAATGGATCAAGGTTTGAGTGGGGAAGGAGCTGGGAACTTCCCCGACTCATTTTTCATGCCATGAGCATATCTTGTTTCGGATCAATGAACCTGAGTGATGACAACAACTTCCTTTTCAGTCGCCTTGATCCATTCTTAGTTTTTGTCGAGTGAGTTTCTTTACTTGAAAGGCTCCGAGTGACGGCGTGGAGGAGATCTTCCGTCTGACAAGTTGTTCTGCTGCCCGCAGATTTCGCGGGATTTGAATTTTGGGAAGCGCGCGGGACGGGGGAGGCCGCAGTTATCGGATGGCATAGGGCGGAGCCGCTTCGATCTCCGCGCCACCTTTTTCGCCACGTATCGCGCGTGCGATTGTTACGGGATTTGACAGGACCGCCTGGGCCTACTAGTCAGCCACTCGGAAGCGACCTCATATAAGGCGTCGGGCCTGGGTTTCTCGAATAGTGCATTCCCATTTCCTCTTCTCCTCTTTAGGCTTCTTCGTCGTGCTCGCTCTCGCCCCAGCGCCGCCGCTCCGTACGCGTCTCGCTAGCGACGATGGGGAAGGAGAAGACGGCGGCTCTGGAGCGGGCGAAGAAGGCAACGGCAAAGGCGAAGGGGAAGGCGACCAGTCGGGGTGGATCTTCCTCGCGAGCCGGCCTACCGAAGGGCTGGATCCAGGGCGACTGGATCCCCTCGGCGATCCTCCAAGAAGACCTCGATGACCTAGCCGAAGGAGGGCTGATCCCCCATGGATCGGCGCGGCTTCCAGGGAAGGAATCCGAGCCGCAACCTCGGGAGGGTGAGCGCGTTCTCCCTGCCACCCACGTCGACCGTGGATTTTCCTTGCCTCCTCACCCTTTCTTTCGGGGATTTCTGAATTTCTTTGGGGCACAACTCCACCACTTCACTCCCAACACAATTGCGTATCTCGCTGCCTTCGTGTCTTTGTGCGAGAATTTCTTGGGTTGTCGGCCTCACTGGGGTCTATTCAAGCACATTTTCACCTGTCGTTCTCAGACGGTGAAAAAGGCTAATCAGAGTGACGAGAGAACACAAGTGATTTAGATGTGCGGGGGTCTTGGTGTTCAGGTGAGAGGGAAAAGTTCCTTTCCAGCCATGATTCTTCCCGACTCGGTTCGCGGATGGCAGTCGACCTGGTTTTACTGCAAAGACCAGCCGACGCCAGGGTAGTCGACTGGCCTCCCTCATTTCACCATGGACCGAGTGAGGAAGCCCTCCTCTTTGAAGGTGCTCCCGAAGGAGAAGGCGCAGGTTAGGGTGCTGGTCGAACGAGTGGTCCAGCTTATCCGTGACGGGGTCACCGGTATGGATCTCTTGGAGGTTTTCCCTCAGCGGCGCATCCAGCCTCTTCAAGCCCGAGACCATCCGATGTGGATGTATTCGGGTCTTGATGACTCCACTCGGATTCACCCGGAGGAGGTCGATGACGACACACTAGAGAAGTGGCTGTCGGGCATGACCGGAAACAAGGACAACCCCAGGGGAGCCAGGAGAGTTCCTCCATTCGACCAGTCCCATGTACCAGAGAAGGTCCGATTCTGAGCTATTGATTGTAATCTGAATTCACTCGCGCAGCTGTCTATACTGCGTCGATTGACTTTATTCTTCCTGCTTTCTTTCAGGCCCTTATCGAAATGTATTCAATGCCCAATGGAGGGCAAGAGCAAGACCTGGAAGGAGAGGCGAGCGGTGGCGACAGTGGCGAATGGTGTTCTGACGGAGAAAGCGACGACTCGAGTGACGAAGATGAAGTCAAGTCGCCTCCTCGCAGGGAGAGGCGATCCAAGCTTCACCAAGAGCGACCGAGCGCCCGTGAAAAGGTGATTGCTCAGGCTGGTCAGTCTTCAAAGCGTCCTCGGACCTCTTCAGCAACCCCAACTGAAAAAGCGTCAAAGCATCCCAAAGTTGCAGAGCCGAAGCTTCGGAAGGCGTTGTCGAAGATTAAGATTGACATCCCCGTCGCTTCTGCGTGAGTGTCTCCCTTTGTATTCACTCGACGCCCCATGCTGTTTGTTTTTCTTGATTTAACCAGATGAACTTTGAAACTGGCAGTGCTGCTACTTTCGGGACCTCAACTTACAGGGATGAGGATGAGGTAATGGAGGATGCGGTCACTTCCAATCTGGGTATGATTTCTGCCATTGTCTTTATTTGGTCGACTCAACTGCAATGTGTACCATTGGGTGATGTGATTTTGGCGATTTGAACTTTGAACAGCTCCTAACATTATTGACCTCCCCGATGATGATTATGACGAACTCGAGAGGCCTTTGATGAGGAAAAATAGGCAAGCTCCTGCAAGCAAGGTGCCACAGTCGACGCCGAGGGCCGAACCAGTCGTTCAGGATGCTGGTGATGCCAATCGGGGTTCTGTCACTTTCGCCGTGCCATTGTCGAGTGCCTTGCCTTCTTCATCGACTGTTCAGGCCCCTGTCGACCCACCTTCAGTTTTTGCGACCCATCATGTCCCAAAGGACGAAGTGAATGCTGCCAAGGAAGCCATACGCCAGGCGGGCATTATGATGGAGAAGATGAAGACGGTGCGGGACGCCAGTCAGGCCGCCTAGGACGCCAGCTCGGCTCTCCAAAGCAATGTTCAGGTTGGTTGGTCACCGCTTGTTCTGGTAGGATATGCTATCTGAAGACTCTCTTTCCGAAAATCTTTGCATCTGTACACCCACTGGGTGCATCGATTGAATTTTTGAACTAGTGGGGGCACACTGAGTGCACCCACTGGGTGTAGTCCCCGAGACTACGGTGGACTGCTGGCAGTCGACTGTAGTCTTTGTATTTTGATTCTCTCGCTCGATGTGGTCTGGCCACGTCGAGTGTAAACCGAACTGGTAGTTTGTCTCTTCTACTCGGTATGGGCGAGTGGGATCAGAACCGGTGGGGGCATGCCAAGTGCACCCATTGGGTGTAGTCCCCGAGACCGCGGTCGACTGCTGGCAGTCGACTGTGGTCTGAGTTCTATAGTCTGAGTTCTTCTTTCTCCCCCCCCCCTTTTTCTTTACTCCCTGCACTCGACTCCGGAGGGCCGGTCGAGTGGGAACATAACCGGTGGGGGCACGTAAAGTGCACCCACTGGGTGTAGTCCCCGAGACTATGGTGGACTGCGGGCAGTTGACCGTAGTCTTAGTATTTATTGTCTTTGTCGTTTTTTGCTGTAAAATAACTTCTCCTCCCTGATTGCAGAAATCTTGTGATCTTGGAGCTCGCTTTGCTGACTTGGAGAAACAGCAGATCCAACTGAACCTTGACTTGGAATTGGCCAAGACAGAGCTGCAAAAGGCCAAGGACGACGCCAATGGTAAGACGAGCTCGTCGACTGGTTTGTCTTAGTCTTGAGTACCCTTCTGCTCTTTTTGAATCAAGCACCATTTCTTTGCAGAAAAACTGAGAGAACCTCTGGCGAAGAAGGATCAGGATTTGGCTGCTGCTCAAAAGGAAGCTGACGACAGAACCGCTCTGGCTGAACAGAAACTGGCTTCGGTCGGCCAGTTGGAGGAAGAGAACACTAAGATAAAATCTGCTCTGAACGAAGCCAACAAGGAGTGCACGCGCTTGAAGAAGGACAATCTCAACCTGTACGAGAAGATGGAAAGCATCGCTCGTAGGAGGGACGATCTGGAGAGCTATCTGAGGAGCCTTGCCAAGAAGTTGTTCATCAAGCTTGAAGGTACACATTTTGTTCTGACTGATGATTTTTGTCGACTTAGCGTACGAAAATTGACTTATCCTTGGATCGCGAATGCAGAGTTTTGCCAGAACTTTGAGGAGGAGACTGGGCGGATTGAGCCAGGTTTGGACCCAATCAATTCTCCCGTGAAACATGAAACTGCCATGAATCTGCTCTGACTGGAATCCCACATTGACGGTGTTGTGGACTACTTGGCTCGACTAAAGGTCGCCACGTCACGGATTGACCCGGCACTTTGGCCAGAGGCCATGCTCTAGAATGATCTTGAGTCCCTAATGACTCGACTTAACGAGATCCCTAATCGAGTGCAGGAGTGGAAGAAATCTTCTGCCCGGTGCGGTGCTGATGTGGCTCTGTCTTTGGTTCGTGTCCACTGCAAGGAGGTGCGACAAGATAAGCTGGCAGCAATGAAGGTCGCCAACACCCAGAAGCATGACTTCCGATCTTTTATGGAGACTTTCATCGCTGCAGCCACTCGGATCGCCGACGGCGTCGACCTGGATGAGTTCGTCGAGCCTGTCAGTCCTCCTCCTGCGGAGTGAACAAACTTTTATGCCCCACCTTAAATTTGCCTTGGAATGCCGAGTGGTTTTTGTAACCGTTAAACTCTTTCGGGCTGAATGCCCGAGCACTTCGATCTGTGGTCCGGAACCTTTAGGATTTATTTGAACTTGGTTTATCGTTGAATATATTCATGAATCCTCCGTCGAGTGGAACTCGTTCTTCACTCGAGACAACTTTTGTATTTGTGGCGCAGCTCCAAAGGAGAAGGTAGCAGTTGACCTGCACCTCGTCGTCCTCGCGGGTCGGCGATGGAGCGCACATTGTATTTGTGGCAAAGCTCCCAAGGAGAAGGTGGCAGTCGACCTGCACCTTGTCGTCCTTGCAGAGTGGGATGGAGCGCACATTGTATTTGTGGCGAAGCTCCCAAGGAGAAGGTGGCAGTCGACCTGCACGTCGTCGTCCTTGTAGAGTGGGATGGAGCGCATGTTGTATTTGTGGCGAAGCTCCCAAGGAGAAGGTGGTAGTCGACCTGCACCTCGTCGTCCTTGCGGATAGGAATGGAGCGTGCGTTGTATTTGTGGCGAAGCTCCCAAGGATCTGATGGTACTCGGAATAGGCATCTAAAAAAGACAGTCGATAACATCCCGCAGTCGAGTCGACTATCTGGTCGATGTGGGGGAGAGGAAAATGATCTTTCCGGCAGGCCCGATTGATATGTTTAAAGTCAATGCACATGCGAAGTGACTTGTCCTTCCTGGGGACCATGACAGCATTGGCGAGCCACTCGGAGTGGTAGATCTCTCGGATGAACTCCGCTGCTAAGAGCCGAGCCACCTCCTCACCAATAGCCTTTCTCTTCTGGACGGCGGACCGTCGGAGATGTTCTTTGACAGGTTTTACTTTTGAGTCGACTCATAGGCGGTGCTCAGCCAGTCCCCTGGGAACACCCAGCATGTCAGAAGGCTTCCATGTGAAAATGTCCCAGTTCTAATGGAGGAACTGGATGAGCGCTTCTTCCTATTTGGAGTCGAGTGTTGTTGAGATATGAGTCGGAGCAGCACTGGGATCGGTCGGGTGAATGTGAGCCGGCTTCGTTTCGCCAGACGACTGAAAAGCCGATTCTGTAGCGGGCTTCTTGGCTCGCAACAAATCACTCGGGTCTACAGTCTTCTGGTATTCCTGCAGCTCCACCACTGCCATCTGAGCATCAGCGATCTTTGAACCTTTCTGAAAAAACTCTTCTGCTTTCTTCCGATTGCCCGGAACAGTGATCACACCTTTGGGACCAGGCATCTTCAATTTGAGATACACATAACATGGTCGAGCCATGAAGCATGCATAAGCCGGCCTGCCCAAAATAGCGTGATAAGCACTCTGGAAATCTTCAACTTCGAACGTGAACTTTTCTTTGCGGTAATTCTTGGAATCACCGAAAACCACATCAAGAGCAATCTGGCCGAGTGACTCAGCCTTCTTCCCATGAATGACTCCATGGAAACTCATGTTGCTGGTACTGAGTCTGGACATCAGAATGCCCATCCCTTTCAGTGTCTCAGCATACAGTATGTTCAAACCACTGCCGCCATCCATCAAGACTTTCGTCATTCGAGTGCCTTTGACAACTGGGTCGACCACCAAAGCTTGCCTCCCAGGGGTGGCGATGCGCGTTGGGTGATTGGACTGGTCGAATGTGATGGCAGTCTGAGACCACTTCAGATAACTGGGTGTTGCCGGAGCAACCATATTCACCTCACGGTTGATAACTTTCAGTCGACTTTTGCTTTCAACATCGGCAAAAATCATCAGGGTGGAATTGACCTGGGGGTATCTATCATCACTGTCTTCCTTGTCCTCAACTTTGTCCGACTCCTTTTCCTTATCTTTGGGCTGCTTGCCCTGGAACTGCTAGATCAAGAGCCGACACTGTCGAGTGGTATGTTTCGGGTAAATGAACTTACCCTCTTCATCTTTCTTGGTGTGGATGTGACATGGCAAATCCAACACATCATTTCCGTCTTGGTCTTTAACTTTCTTGGGGTTCCAAGGTCCTTTGGATTTCCCCTTAAACTTTCCTTGAGTTACAGCCAAGGCTTCCCCAGGAGCAGCTGGCTCGGCTTTCCGCTTCTGTTTCCGATTGGAATTTCCTCCGGTTTCTTGAGCGACTAACTTGAGCTTGCCACTCCTGAGTCGATCCTCATCTTCACCATTAGTGTACTTGGTGGCAATCTCCATCATCCGATTCAGAGACATATCTCCGGTTCGACTGAATTTCAGATTCAGTTCTCTGTACTTGACGCCTTCTTTGAAGGCACAGACTGCTTGGTGGTCAGGCACATTCTCTACCGTGTGATGTAACGTGATCCATCTCTGGATGTAATCCCTCAAAGTTTCATTCAGCTTCTGCACACAAGACCGCAGTTCCGTCAGCCCTGCCGGTCGCTTGCATGTTCCTTCAAATGTGGTGACGAACACTCAGGCGAGATCTTCCCAAGTGTAAATGCTGCTGGGTGCTAACTGATTCAGCCACGCTCTGGCCGAGCCCTCCAACATGAGAGGCAGGTGCTTCATGGCCACTTCATCATTGCCACCACCAATCTGGACGGCCACTCGGTAGTCTTCAAGCCAAGTATCGGGCTTGGACTCACCAGTGAACTTACTGACTCCAGTCGCCAACCTGAAGTTGGGAGGAATCACAGCGGCCCTGATGGCTCTACTAAAGCACTCTGGCCCCGAAACATGTACTCTGCTGCTGGCAGGTGCATCTCTGTCGTGACCTTCTCGGTGAGCTCTGTTCCTGTCGACCAAACCTTGAACAAGAATGGATCTCGCATCAAAGCCTGGTTCCCTGGGGTCGACTGGAATCCTTCGCCCAACACTATGAGGGCGCCTGTCATCCTGCTGTCGAGGCACATACGACCCGCTCCTCGGGGGAGGGGTGGGCACTCGACGTCGATCGTCATGATCGAATCAGTGATCATAATGCTCACGGTTCCCGTACTGATTACGCCGGTCCCCACGTCCCTCACGCCTCGGGGGCAATCTTGGGCTATGAGCCGACTGGACTGTGTCTGCAGCAACGGATCTGCTATGAATCCTGTTCCGCGACTGAGGAGCAGCATAATTCTGGTCTCCTGCTGCCCGGAGTAATGCTCTGATCTGCAGCAAGCCTCTGCCAGCCTCCGACTGGGAAGGCTGAATCGACTCTGCTATATGGGCTGCATCTGCTAAATTCTGAATTGGAGTTCGATATACCTGCGGGGGCGGAAAGAGCTGACGTCGACTGGATTCTGGAACTCGTTGTCGTGCACGCTCGTCGAGTGCTCGCTGGAGATTATCCAGTCGAGTGCGCTCGGCCAAGTTTGCCAGGCGCGCGTCCTCCAAGGCACGAGCCTCGGGAGTTTCTCCAACGATAGGGGTGTGCAGTGCATCCATGTTCCGGCGACGAAGTTCTTCTCTCTGCAGCGACGTGAGAGGCTCGGGGAGATATTCCTCATGGGGATGCGACGGGTCGCCTCCACCCGCGCCTCCGTCGGTGCGGGGAAAACCGGGAGGACTGGGCGGTCCATCGACCATCAGAACCTCCGCCGCCGGATCACTGCTATCACACTCGGATGCGGTCTCTACGGAGCCAGTCGACAGGTCGAACATGCCGTAGAGGGATTCGTCAGGCTCGATCACTGCGACTTGAGGGGTGGCCGACTGGCGCGCCACTGTGTGTCTCACCCACCGCTGAAGTCTCGACCGACCGGAGCGCTTGCGCCGGTGGGAAACAGGGAGGGAGGACAACACAGGAGCCGACCGATAGTGGGTCGACGGTTGCCGCAAAAGGACGCCGCAGATGCATGCGCAAAAGTGTGTTGCCCCGCGGACAGGGAGTGCGTCCACGTCGAGCAGAGCCTCCTGAAGCCAAGCGGAGTCGTCGGCGATGAACGTGAGCGCGCCGAGACGGATCTCGCGGCCCTCCACCAAAACTCCGCCAGAAATCATGATGATTTGGATCGGAAAAGATCGCAACTCCTCCAACAAATCGCTAAAACACCTGCCCCACGGTGGGCGCCAACTGTCGTGGTTCTAAGTCTGACAGTAATGTAGGGGGTAGGTATGGAGAGGCAAGATCTTAGCTATGGAGTAGTTGTCAGCACACGAGGTTTACGAGTTCAGGCCCTTATCGGAGGAAGTAATAGCCCTACATCTCGGAGCCCGGAGGCGGTCAATTGGATTATGTGTGTATGAATTACAGGGGTGCGAACCCTTTACACTGAGGAGGGGGGGTGGCTTATATAGAGTTCGCCGGACCCCTCCTGACCTCAGTTGTGCAGGGTTTTAAATACATTAAGGTCAGGCGTTACTGGTAACGCCCCTAATAAAGTGCTATGATGATCATAAAAGCTACTTAATAACCGACCGTTAGCGTGCGGAGTGCCTTTAGGTCTCCTGGCCGTCGAGTGGTTGGATCTTGGTCGAGTGATTGCATCTTGGTCGAGTGTCTTCGAATCTGTCGAGTGGAACACCTCCAAGTAGATTGAAAGGTGATTTCTTCTAGAGATGTCCTTGGGTAGGGCAGTTGGGACAGGTCCATGACCCTACCCTAGGTACATAGCTTCATCAACCGCGAGACCGTGACAGAGCCCCTTCTAACCCGGTTAGAAGCCGGAGCGCGTCATGGTCTACGTAGATCTCGTCGCCGCCTACGCCCTCGACTTCCCCCTGCTGCGGAGAAGCTTGACGAGTGGAGGGCCACCATCCGAAGCCTTGTCAGCTTAGCCAACAAAGACAAGCCACTCCCAACGGGACCCTCATACCGGCATCCAGACGAGCTAATGCATGCCGGCGGTGGGGGGGCCAGAGACGCTGTGACCATGGTGCACTCCCCCCCCCCCGGCGTCTGTGACAACAGCCACCAGCCCGTCGAGCCGACGTCTGTGACAACGTTTCCACAGCGTCGTCGGACCCACGAACCCGCCGTGACCAACGTCAAGTCCTTCGGGAATGGGCCCAGGAAGACGCTCAAACTACCATCGATTTACGACGGGAGACGCGCCATCAGTCAGATCGACGTGCGGGGCCTACGATGGACCACCCGGTGCCGGGGGGCCCTGGCGACCTACCTTACGAGGTGGGTTGTCCAGCCTTTACCCGAGAGCTGCGTCTGTTCCAGTGGCCCTCCCACCACACGTTCAAGGCCGATGTTGGCTAGAAGTACAATAGCAAAACCCACCCGTCGGAGTTCCACAACATCTACACCATCGTGATGCAAGCTGCTAGAGCTCGTGACAACAAGGTGCTTGCCAATTACTTCTCGTTTGCACTCAAACCCAACGTCATGTCGTGGTTGATGCACTTGCCAGTGGATTCCATTTCTTCTTGGTCAGATTTGTGCCATGAGTTTGTTGGCGCCTTCACTAGAGGCCACCAAGCTCGTGGCCAGGGAAGCGATTTGCATATCATCCCCCAGAAAGAAGGTAAAACCTGCGCAAGTACATACAGAGGTTCATCCGGGTGCATTACAACATCCCAGATGTTCATCCTGCCGCTGTCATCAGCGCATTCCATCAGAATGTGTGCAACCGCAAGATGCGAGAAGAGTTGGCGATGAACAAGGTCAAGGATGTGGCCAAACTTTATGTTCTGGCTGATAGCTGTGCTCGAGCTGAAGAGGGGAGGAAGTACCCTGGCGAAGACACCGGTGGGGAAACTGACTCCACAGACGAAGACACCGCCGCCCCGATAAAGAAGGGTCGGTGCCGCAACAGGAAATGTAAGGGCAAGACTATGCTTGCGGTTGAGGGATCCGGCGAGCCCGGCGCCGCCAAAAAGGCCAAAGCTGATGACCCAAGAAAGGAGGTTGTCGGGTGTGCTACCTGTTTGGCCCTGGCGGCCGCTGGCAAGCTAGGAGGCTCCGACCAGCAGTACTGCAAGATCCACCGCACCAAGGGCCATGACCTCCAGAACTGCGGACAGGTTGAGCTACTAGTAGAAAAGTAGAAGGCTGAATATGAAAGGAGAGACAAGGAGAAGGGTCAGGATGGTGCCGAGGGGTCCGACAAGAAGCGTGGCGGCCAAAGGGGTCGCCGCGGCAAAGATAACCAACAAGAGAGGCCTGCTCGGGGTCACGACAAGAAAGACAAAGATGATGATCATGACGAGGACGACGAGTCCGGCGAGCACGAGTTCTAGAAGGCTACAGAGGCCATGTGCGTCGACGGTGGTGCCTCGTTGCACACCTTGCACCGCGAGCTAAAGCAGTGGGCGCGTGAGGTCACTACGGTGGAGCCGTCGTTCGATGCCCAGAAGCCACTGAAGTTGTCCCGCATGCCCATCGTTTTTGACACCGAGGATCACCCTGATCGCACAACTGTGGTCGGGTGTTTGCTGTTGTTGGTTTCACCAACAATACGCAACATCAAGGTGACCAAAGTGCTGGTTGACGGTGGGGCCGGTCTAAATTTGATCTCACCCACTATGATCAAGAAGCTAGAGATTCCTGATGGAGATCTCGAGGAGACGGGCATGTTCCAAGGGGTTAACCCGGGAAGGAGTCAGTCGAAAGGTAAAATCACGCTGCCTGTTACATTCGGGGGCGAGCTGAACTACAGGACAGAGAAGATCGTTTTTTATGTTGCCGAGATCCCCCTGCCGTACAACGGGATCCTTGGCCGCCCGTGCTGGCCAAGTTCATGGCAGCGTCACACTATGCCTACAATACATTAAAGATGTCGGGGCCGCTGACCATCATCACCGTCCCCTCTAATAAGAAAGACGCGCTCATCTGCACCGACCAACTCTACTGAGAGGCAGTTGCAGCAACTGCCGCCAGGGCACTTGCTCCTACCGCTGAAGCCCCGGGAAGGAAGAAGGCCGGCAAGACCTCTTGCACCCACTCCGGCAAGCGCACCTCTTCGGAGTGTTGTGCTCCCGTTGAGGATGTGCCAGAGAGCTCCACCGGCAAGATCAAGAAGTCCAAGGCTGTACCACCAGAAACCAAGAAGGTGTCCGTCAAGGAGGACGGCACGGGCGGGGCTTTCACTATAAGCTCCACCCTCGACATCAAATAGGAAAGCGCACTCATCGCCTTCTTGCGAGCGAATATCGATGTATTTGCATGGCAAGCATCTGACATCCCCGGCGTTCCCAGGGAGGTGATTGAGCACCATCTTGCTGTCTGTCCTCACGCACGGCTCGTCAAGCAGAAGGTCAAGAAGCAAGCTTTGGAGCGACAAGAGTTCATCATTGAAGAGATCAGGAAGTTGGAGGCAGCAGGCCTGGTAAGAGCAGTACTCCACCCCACGTGGTTGGCCAATCCGGTGGTGGTGCGTAAGGCGAATGGGAAGTGGAGGCTATGCATTGACTACACATATATCAATAAAGCCCGTCCAAAGGATCCTTTCCCTCTGCCACATATCGGCCAGATTGTAGACTCCACTGCCGGGTGTGACCTGCTGTCATTCCTCGAAGCCTATTCAGGATATCACCAGATCTTCATGATGAAGGAAGATGGAGAAAATACCACGTTCATCACCGCATGTGGTACGTACTATTTTGTACGAATACCTTTCGAGTTGAAGAGTGCTGGTTCAACATTTGCCCGAGCAGTCCAGATTGGTTGTGAGCCCCAGCTACATAGAAATATGGAAGCTTATATGGATGACATAGTGGTCAAAACCAAGGACAGGGCCATGCTCGTGCAAGATTTAGAAGAAACATTCGCAAATCTGCGCAAGATCAACCTCAAGCTCAACCTAGATAAGTGCGTGTTCGGTGTCCCTTCCGGCAAACTTCTCGGGTTCTTTGTGTCTCAACACGGAATCAAAGAAAATCCCGACAAGATCAAGGCGATCGAGCAGATTGAGGCACTGGAACGGGTCAAAGACGTTCGTAGGCTTGCCGGTTGCGTTGCTGCCCTAAGTAGGTTCATCTCCTTATCTGCTGAGCATGCCCTCCCCTTTTTCAAAGTTTTGAAAAAGGCGGGGCCAGTAAAATGGACTCCGGAGGCAGAGGCAGCACTACAAGATTGGAAGAGGTACCTCTCCTCCACGCCGATACCAGTCACACCAAAACCACGGGAGCCATTGCTGCTGTACTTAACAGCAACGAATCACGTGGTTTGTGCTGCGCTGGTAGCATAGAGGGAACTTGAGGGAGAATAAGCATTTGCAGCAGAGCCGTCAAATGGCGGGCCGGGGTCCTCCCTGGCAGAGCCTGACGCCGGCAAACCAGAACCCCCGGCAAGGCCCGGTCCCGGCGAGGCAGAGTCTGAGCGGATGGGCGAAGTGGGACAAAGGAAGAAGGTGGTACAACACCTAGTGTATTTTTTCAGTTCCCTCTTACAGGGGGCTAGGTCAAGATATTCTGGAATGCAGAAGCTGCTTTTCAGCCTCCTCATGGCCTCGAGAAAGCTGCACCACTATTTCCAAGCGCACGAGATCACCGTCGTCACCCGTCTCCCTTTGCAACGGATTCTGCACAACCCAGATGTGACAGTGAGGATTGTGCAGTGGGCATTGGAGTTGTGGAGCTTTGGCCTCTAGTTTGAAAGTACTTCAACAATCAAGAGCCTAGCTTTGGCAGAGTTCATAGCAGAGTGGACCGCAACGCCCGACGAGGAGATCCAACAGACCAGCCTTCCCGGCAAGGAGACGAGCAGTGAGTGGATTATGTACTCTGACGGAGCTTTCTCACTTCAAGGTGCTGGTGCTGGCGTGCTACTCGTCACACCCGCCGGGGAGCACCTCAACTACTCAAGTACGTAATCCAAATGCACTTTCCCTAGGAAAAATCAACGAACAATATGGCGGAGTACGAGGGGTTGCTTGCCGTCAGGATCGCAGCAGACCTCGGAATGAAGAACCTCTTCACCAGAGGTGATTCGCAGCTCGTCGTCAAGCAAGTTAACAAGGATTACCAGAGCCCGCTGATGGAGGCCTACGTGAATGAAGTGAGGAAGTTGGAAGAATGTTTCGACGGCCTACAAGAAGAGCATGTTCCCCCAACGGAGAACGTCGTTGCCGATGACTTGTCGAAACGTGATGCCCTCAAGTTGCATGTGTAACCAGGTACCTTGGTACTTTAGTTAACTCAGCCATCCGTTGGGCCATCAGCAGGGCAAAACAAGCGAAGGAAGACAAACCTCGGCAAGTACCTCCCCGCCGAGCTCCCAGGAGCCGCCAGTAAGGAGGTTGTCGAGTACCCCAAGCTTGCTGAGGGGAAACTACCTTCGACAGGGCCCCAGGCCCTGGCCTTAGAGGCAGCTGCCCCTACGGCCGAAGATGTGCCTTTGGTCCTTGCCGTCGAGCCCCAAGCTCCGGCATGGGTGCAGCACATCGTCCGTTTCCTCCAAATAGGAGAGCTCCCCGAGGAACAGGAAGAAGTAGAGAAAGTAGCCCATCGATCCAACATGTACCAGTTTGTCGATGACACCCTGTACATAAGGAGGCCAAACGGTGTGAGGCTAAAGTGCATTCTTCAAGAGGACGGACTAAAGCTATTGGCGGAGATACATGGAGGTGTATGTGGCTCCCACATAGGGTCAAGGGCCCTTGCCGGCAAGGCATTCCGACAAGGTTTCTTCTGGCCCACAACCCTCCAGGATGCAGCTGCGCTATTAACCAAGTGTGAAGCATGTCAGTTCCACTCGAAGAAGCTTCATCAACCAGCTCAAGCCCTTCAAACAGTCCCTCTCTCCTGGCCATTTTTGGTCTGTGGGCTCGACATACTGGGCCCTTTCCCCCGTGCTGTCGGGGGCTTTGAGTACTTGTACGTCAAGATCGACAAGTTCACAAAGTGGCCTGAAGTGGAAGCAGTGAGGAAGGTGACAGCACAGTTGGCCGTCAAGTTCTTCAAGGTGCCAGTTTGCCATTTTGGTGTGCCAAACAGGGTCATCACCGACAACGGCACGCAGTTCACAAGCCGCACCTTCATGCAATACATCCAAGACCTCAGCAGCAAGGTCTGTTTCGCTTCAATGGCACACCCGCGGAGCAACTGCCAGGCGGAGAGGGCAAACACTGAAGTACTGCGAGGCTTGAGGACAAAGACTTTTGACAGGCTGCACAAGTGTGGAAGGCACTGGATTGATGAGTTGCCGGTGATTCTTTGGTCGATCAGAACAATGCCAAATCGAACCACCGGCCAGACGCCCTTTGCCCTGGTATACGGGGCAGAAGAAGTTCTCCCCACAGAACTCACATATGGGTCACCTCGAGTGCTCACTTATGACGAGCTTGAGCAAGAGCAGTTGCAGCAAGATGACGCGACACTCCTCGAGGAAGATCGTCTTCGGGCGGCTGTGCGAGCTGCACGCTACCAGCAAGCCTTGCGCTGCTATCGTAGCCGCAAGGTTCATGCCCGAAGTCTTGAGGAAGGCGACCTTGTTCTTCAGCGCGTTCAGTCGGCCAAGAATTCCAACAAGTTGACGCCAAAGTGGGAAGGCCCTTATCGAGTAATACGAGCCACTAGGCCTGCCGCAGTCCGCCTGGAGACCGAAGATGGTATCCGAGTGAACAACCCCTGAAACATCAAACATCTTCGTAAGTTTTACCCATAAGGTGCGGTTGACGGGCCTCCCGACAAACCACCTTTTGTACAAGCCTTGCCGAGAAGGCATGTAACCCTTTGTACAGAGCCAGGCGCAGACCCTGAGCATAAATAAATGAAGCGCTGGCGCACTAAGTTTTAGCATGCATGCTAGGTTAAGTCTCTCTCTTTGGTAGGGTTGATAGTGCTCAGAGGCAACTAACCCCTAGCATAGAGGTCGGGCGTGTGTCTTTCCGTCTTTTCTAGTCCTTTCTTTGGTTCGCATGCTGCACAGGCATTTTTGCCAAGCCATTTAAGAGCAGGGAGATGTATCGACATCCTCGACCTCGGCGAGCCATTGCCAGGGGGCTACAGATTCAAGTATTCAACCACAACAAGCCAAGGTTGCCAGGGGCTCCAGATTCAGATAAGTCTTTTATCCCCTGTTATGCATTTCCGTATAGAACTGGGACGTATGAAGCCTCGTTTATTCCTGGGCCACCGTGCTCCCCCTTTCCTGTGCCCAAGAACTATTCTCTGGGCTAGAACTTGGTTGTAGTTGCGGTGACAAGGGAGCAAACGAAGGGCCTAATCCTACTTTGCCCTGCCTCCGCCGAGAGGGTGAGTATGGCCATGCTATGAAGTGGGGGGGGGGACAGCAAGATCTGTTGCCGGCGATAATGTTTATCTTAGGAATAACAAGGATTCATTCCTTGGCATGGGCATCGCTCACGCACAAAGAACCCGACAAGCACCCTTTTTCATTAATACCTTCCAAACAGGTACAATTCACATAGAATGTAAACATGAGCAAGGGGATTACAAGGCTTAAATCTAACGAGTGCCCGCAGGCTTAAAAACTAAAAAGGATAGGTGCCCCGTGATCCCCGTTCCTGCCCTTTTCCTCCTAGGTGCGGCAGGTGAAGGCAAAAAGGAGGCAACAGGGAATGCGCCGATGGAGAGCTTGATGAGGAAGACCCTCAACGGGGTGCGGGGCCGAGGGAGGAGGGTAGCACGGTCAGTCGACGTCCTCCCGCTTGACGCCCCCGTCATCGATGTCACTCTCCTGCTCGTTACTCCCGCTTGAGGAGGCTTCAACATCGGAGGAGCTCTCCACACAACACCTTAGGCAAGTTCCCAAGTGCCCAAAGACCTTGACGGAGAGCAAGATGTTCTCCATTAATTTGAAGTGGAGAATGAGCCCCTCCGACAGGCTGTGGGCACGAGCGAAGGTCTTCCATCCACAACGAAGATACATAACGTGAGGGGCGGGGAAGTTGATGTCGACCCGCATGTTGCCATTCCCACAGCCCATCATATGCAGCCTCAAAGCATGTGGCGGGTCGAGCTCCATCTCCCGAGTGAACGGAGTAGGGAGGCAAACACGACGGCGCACTGGCCTGTGCAGCCTAATGACGAAGTCGCGGGGCCGGTCTCTGACGTGGCCCTCCATTGGGGGAGGGGCAGCTGGCGGAGGCAAGGCCGGTGTGCCACCCCGTTCTCCTCTTCCCCGAGCGCCACGGCGGCCTCAGCCTCGCCCCCTCCCCTTCCTCTCATGTCCGGCTCCGCAACCATGAGCTCTTGGGAAGGAGGGGCACGCTGTCGAGCAGAGACCCTCGTCGCCGCCATCGAAGTGCCGGCGCGCCCTCTCGCCATAGCAAAAGGAAGGAAGGAGCCGAGGTGGAAGGACATGAATGATGAAGGATTGAGGGGTGCCATTCCCCTCCCCTTCTTATAAAGGGGTGGGGCCGGGGCTCGGCCACCCCACTGAACCAATCTGGCCGCCCGGGGCGCCGGGAATCGAGACCGACCCGCTGCTCCAATCAGCGACGACCCAGTTTCCCGCCTCGCCATTTAAGGCCCGTGCCCCCCCCCCCCGCGTCCACCGCCTACCATTTTCGACGCATGGGGGACACATGGCGAGCAAACCAAAATCGATAAGACGAGTGAAGCGACTGTTTTCCACCCCGTGATCATGGGGCACGGGCGCCTTGAAAGCCACGACCCGAGTCCACTTAGTAAATGAGCCGCGCCCCTGTGTTTTCATCTTTTTATGGGGAAGGCATGAGCCGCCTCTTTACCACGATGTGACGCATGCATGCAGCAACCGCCCCCTGCACAACCCCCATGTCACGCATTCAACGCAGGTCGTGGAGAAGCGCAACGAGCGAGGGAGTTACTACAGTAAAAACTCCGCCGCCCGCGCGCCCGCACCCCGTTCTGGGCCTGGCCCAATAACGCCCCGAGCTTATATGTGGCCCAGGCACGGGGGCTCCTGTCGATGTACAAAAGTAGGGGTCCCTTTTTGTACCCCTTTACTTGTGTGCGGGCAGTCGCAGCCCCACGCCCGTGGCCACGCTTGGCGGAGAAGAGGAAGCAAAGGCCCAAGACTACCAGAGCAATGCCAAGCCAGAAACACGAAGAGCAGAAGGGCGAGGTGAACTCCCCCGGCAAGGCCCTTGCCAGGGCGGCCTCCACAGACCCGGCAAGAACCTTGCCGGGGCAACTTGACCAACTCCAGCAGAGCTGCCACCCTTGAGCCTAAGAGTTCCGACACCCTCAACCACATTGGAACCAAAGCTCGGGAGGCACCTCCGTGCCGGCATGCAGATCTATGTGAAGAGCAAGAATATACAAGACTAGATGAGAATCAAAAGATGAAGATCCTCGGCAAGATCCTTGCCAAAGATACCCACGAGACCCCCTGGCAAGACCCTTGCCGGGGACGCCCATGACGTCGTGGAAAGACCCTTGCCGAAGACACCCGCGGGGCCGCAGCCAGGCCCACACCTGCCAAGACTGCACCGCCGTTCCCACACAGCTGCCATCCCACCAACTAGGCGAGTACCTGCGTGGCGATGTGCGGCCTCCAGGCCAACTCAGCAAGCACCTACGTGGTGGCATGCATATCTTCGTGAAGACTCTGCCACCGCACCAACTCAGCAGCCAGCCAACCAGCGTGGCACTACATGCCTCGTCAGTTCGGACGCGCGTCGAAGCCAAGCGAGGCGACAGCTGGGACGAGCTTCCTTGCCGTCCTCGATAAATCAAGAAGGGCACGTCGGCAGCGCATTAAATGTGTTTGTCCTACGGTGCCATGAGATAGACTCAACTATTGTACAACTTTCCACCTCCTGTGTGCCACTGTGGCAGCCCCTTTTGACTATGAAAGGAGGCCAGTGACGTACCAGGAGATTATTCGGACTTTTTGAACCCTACGCGCTTTGTAGCTTGTCCAATAACACCAGAAAAACACAAACCAGCAGGAGTTGGGTATTACGCATCACTCACGGCCCGAACTTGGATAATCCCCCCCCCCCATGTTGATCCCTTAAACCCTCTCTTTCCACAGCCCCACGCCCACCAACCGTAGCAAAAGGGATTCTTTGTGATCGCGTAGGTGTCGTTTCCACGACAAGAACTAACAGTAGTGATTTGTTTTTTTATACTAACGGACCTCACGAAGGTTTTGTTGAGTTTTGTGTGATTAAAGTTTTCAAGTTCTGGGTGATGTTACGATGGATGAAGGAATAAGGAGTAAGAAGAGCCTAAGCTTGGGGATGCCCATGGCATCCCAAGCTATTATCCAAAGAGAAGTAAGCAACTAAGCTTGGGGATGCCCCGAGTGGTGTCCCCTATTTCTTCTAACGACCATCGGTATTTTACTCGAAGCTATATTTTCATTCTTCACATACTATGAGTTTTGCTTGGAGCGTCTTGTAAGAAATGAGTCTTTGCTTGTTTTGTTTTGTGTTTTAATTGAATCCTCACTGGACACACCTATTCGAGAGAGCCAAAATTATGCCATGACTTGTTAGAATTGCTCTTTATGCTTCACTTATATTTTTTTGAGCTTATCAAAAGCAACACAAGAAAATTAGTTCCAAAGTGATAGATATCCAAGAAGGATATAATAAAATATTTTAAGAAGATCATTGGATAAAATAAACTTGATTCCTTGTAATAGTTTCGAGATATGATGATGTGATATGTGAGTCATGTTGATCAGTGTGGGAGTCCTGGATTAGGGGGTATCCGGACAGCCGGATTATATCCTTTGGCCGGACTGTTGGACTATGAAGATACAAGATTGAAGACTTCGTCCCGTGTCCGGATGGGACTCTACTTGGTGTGGAAGGCAAGCTAGGCAATACGGATATGTATATCTCCTCATTTGTAACCGACCTTGTGTAACCCTAGCCCCCTCCGGTGTCTATATAAACTAGAGGGTTTTAGTCCGTAGGACAACATACAATCATACCATAGGCTAGCTTCTAGGGTTTAGCCTCTCCGATCTCGTGGTAGATCAACTCTTGTAATACTCATATCATCAAGAATAAATCAAGCAGGATGTAGGGTTTTACCTCCATCAAGAGGGCTCGAACCTGGGTAAAACATCGTGTCCCCTGCCTCCTGTTACCATCCGCCTTAGACGCACAGTTGGGACCCCCTACCCGAGATCCGCCGGTTTTGACACCGACATTGGTGCTTTCATTGAGAGTTCCTCTGTGTCATCGCCGTTAGGCTTGATGGCTCCTACTATCATCGCTAGCGATGCAGTCCAGGGAGAGACTTTTCTCCCCGGACAGATCTTTGTGTTCGGCGGCTTCGCACTGCGGGCCAACTCGCTTGGCCATCTGGAGCAGATCGAAAGTTACGCCCCTGGCCACCAGGTCAGGTTTGGAAGCTTAAATTACACGGCCGATATCCACGGAGACTTGATCTTCGACGGATTCGAGCCCCTGCCTTGTGCGCCATGTGGTCACGATGAGTACGATTTAGCTCCACCATCGGACCGTATTCAGGAGATCGCACCGGCAGCCGCTCCGAGCCTCAATTCGGAGCCAGTTGCGCCATCCATGGACGGGTGGATAGACCCCGTCACGGAGGCCGTATCCTCAGCGGCGATCGAGCCGAATATCGACCTTACCCTTCATGAGAGCCGTGTTGCCAAACTGCCGGATCCTTCTCCGGCCATGGACTCCAAACCGCCTGCGCCCGTTCCTATCGAATCCGATTGGGCGCCGATCATGGAGTTTACCGCCGCGGATATTTTTTAGCACACGCCTTTCGGCGACATACTGAACTCATTAAGGTCTCTCTCCTTGTCAGGAGGATCCTGGCCGAACTATGTCCAGTAGGATTGGGATGCGGATGACGAAGAAATTCGCCGCCCACCCACCACCCACTTAGTAGCCACTGTCGACGACTTAACTGACATGTTCGACTTCGACTTTGAAGACATCGACGGTATGGACAACGATGTGGGAGACGAAGAGGAACCAGTGCCCACAGGGCACTGGACAGCCACCTCATCATACGATATATACATGGTGGACACACCCAAAGAAGGCAATGGCGACGAGACAACGGAAGATGACCCCTCCAAGAAGCAACCCAAGCGCCGGCGTCAGCGGCGCAGCTCTAAGTCCCGCCAAGGCAAAAGCGGTGATACCGGCACCGGAGATAATAGCACTCCGGACAGTGCCGAAGGCAACACCAATCCCCTCCAGCAAGATTTAGAGCAGGAGGATGGAGAGGCCAGCCCTCCTGAGAGAGCGGCAGATGGAGAGGCAGAGGATGATAATTACATGCCTCCCTCTGAAGACGAGGCAAGCCTCGATAATGACGAATTCATCATGCCAGAGGATCCCGTCGAACAAGAGCGCTTCAAGCGCCGGCTTATAGCCACGGCAAATAGCCTTAAGAAAAAGCAGCAGCAACTTCAAGCTGACCAAGATTTGCTAGCTGACAGATGGACTGAAGCCCTGGCGGCCGAGGAATATAAACTCGAACGCCCCTCCAAGAGTTACCCAAAGTGCAGGTTGCTACCCCAACTAGGAAGCACCGAAACCCACATCCCCGGTGTATGACGCAGCATATCGGCCACCTCATGGCCGCGACAGAGATGCATTCCAGCCGAAAACTCAACCCGCACCCCGATGCCATTCAAATAAAAAGGCATGGGGAAATACGCCAGACCTACGAGACGTATTGCAGGACAAAGCAAAACACGCAAGATCCATCTACGGATCACAAGGGCGCGCCACTATGCGAGACGATAATCGTCATGCCGGATACAGTAAAAGTAAGTCCGGTCGGGCCGAACACAGCGGGCAAGACTCATTTCAGCTGCATCGTGATATAGCCCAGTACAGAGGCGCCGCACACCCCTTATGCTTCACAGACGAAGTAATGGATCATCAAATCCCAGAGGGTTTAAAACCCGTAAATATAGAATCATACGACGGCACAACAGATCCTGCGGTATGGATCGAGGATTTCCTCCTGCACATCCACATGGCCCGCGGTGATGACCTACACGCCATCAAATACCTCCCACTCAAACTCAAAGGACCAGCTCGGCATTGGCTCAACAGCTTGCCAGCAGAGTCCATTGGTTGTTGGGAAGATCTGGAAGACGCATTCCTAGACAACTTTCAGGGCACTTATGTGTGACCACCAGATGCCGATGACTTGAGCCACATAATTCAGCAGCCAGAGGAATCGGCCAGGCAATTCTGGAGACGGCTCCTAACAAAGAAAAATCAAATCATCGACTGTCCGGATGCAGAGGCCCTAGCAGCTTTCAAGCACAACATCCGCGACGAATGGCTCGCCCGGCACCTTGGCCAGGAAAAGCCAAAATCTATGGCAGCCCTCACGACACTCATGACCCGCTTCTGTGCGGGAGAGGACAACTGGTTGGCTCGCAGCAATAACGTATCAAAGAACCATGGTAATTCGGATACCAAGGACGGCAACGGTAGGTCATGTCGCAACAAACATAAGCGCCGCATTAACAGCGACAATACCAAGGATACGGCAGTCAATGCCAGATTCAAAGGCTCTAAACCAGTCAGCGGAAAAAGCCATTCAAAAGAAGCACTCCGGGCCCGTCCAGTTTGGACCGTATACTCGATTGCTTGTGTCAAATACACGGCACCCCCGACAAGCCAGCCAACCACACCAACAGGGATTGTTGGGTGTTCAAGCATGCTGGCAAGTTAAATGCCGAAAACAAAGATAATGGGTCACATAGCGATGACGAGGAGGAGCCCCGGTAGCCGAACACCGGAGGACAGAAGAGGTTGCCTCCACATGTGCGGACGGTGAACATGATATACGCAACGCACATCCCCAAGAGGGAGCGGAAGCGTGCGCTCAGGGATGTATATGCGTTGGAGCCAGTTGCCCCAAAGTTCAACCCATGGTCCTCCTGTCCGATCACCTTCGATCGCAGAGACCACTCCACTAGTACCGTCATGGCGGATTCGCCGCACTGGTCCTAGACCCAATCATTGACAGATTTCACCTCACTCGAGTCCTAATGGATGGCGGCAGCAGCCTGAACCTGCTTTATCAGGACACAGTGCGCAAAATGGGTATAGACCCCTCAAGGATCAAACCCACAAAAACGACCTTTAAAGGTGTCATACCAGGTGTAGAGGCCCATTGCACAGGCTCGGTCACACTGGAAGTGGTCTTCGGATCCCCGGATAACTTCCGAAGCAAAGAGTTAATCTTCGACATAGTCCCGTTCCGCAGTGGCTACCATGCACTGCTCGGGCGAACCGCATTTGTGAGATTCAATGCGGTACCGCATTATGCATATCTCAAGCTCAAGATGCCAGGACCTCAGGGGGTCATAACAGTCAATGGAAACCAGAGCGCTCTCTCCGCACGGAGGAGCACACTGCGGCCCTCGCCGCAGAAGCGCAAAGCAGCCTCTCAAGGCAATCCACTAGTTCGGAGATTAAGGACCCGGACACCTTCAAGCATGCCCGGAGTAATCGGCAACTGGACCGCCTGGCACATTCCAAGCTCGCATAGCAATACGGCCCCCACCCGGGTCCCAGCCAAACGGCAAAATCCGTGCCACGCGTACATAATTATGCATTAAAAATACCATGGGCACAGGTGAGGAGGGGGGCACAACTACGGCCCGCCCCAAGATGCGGCTTAAACCGCACTAGTGGCTTCCTGCTTTGTTATTTTTCTCTTTCAGGACTTTAATCTCTGGAAACCCTGTCCGGCAGCATGATTGCCGAACACATGATGCAGCAACCAAGGAGGTAGAGAGCTACGTCACACCATGGAACTCCCAGGTGGATTACGATAACGAGTGAAATACTTGCTTTAATACTATTCATCAGCTCGCCCTTGGAAGGGACATGTCAAATAGTCCTACTTTTTAATTATCGCACTACTTGTATCATTCTGCTCTAACGCACCTTTTTGAATAAAACAATGCATATCATTAAGACTATTATTGCATTCTTCCTTTACATATATATGTTCATTCATGACATCTAGCACCCGTACACTCTGGTACGGCCAATACGCCAGGGGCTTAAGCATACCCCATAACGCGGCGTGAGAAGTCCGGACACTTTCGACAGTGCGGCTCCCCGAACTTATAGCATTATATGCATCAGCTCCGAATCATGTCTTGGGTCAATAGTTGGGTTTGCCCGGCTCCCATGTTTTGGTACCTTACGTTCCGCTATATCGGCTAAGGTAGCACTGGGAGAACTACTGCGATTGTGCCCAGGTTCTGCTGGGCTAAGCACCTCAGTAGAGAAAGCTAAAACTGACTGTCATGATAAGGCGAGAGACTGGTCGCTATTCGAGAGGTTTCAAGTCCCTAAAGACTTATGCCGCTTAGAGCGAGGAGTCAGCCCTGTCCGGCTTAAGGCATGTATCGTGCCCCGAATTTGGCCTTCCGAATACTAGGGGCTTCACCGAAATTTAAAATTATAGAATTCTATGGCTAAGTGAGAGTGATAACGCATTATAGTCTGATTGCCTTGTTCATTGTGCTGAGCACCTCCCTCGAAGGACCCAACAATGGGAACAAGAGTGCTCAGGTTTATCCCGAACACCCCAGCACTCGTGGCATTGGGGCATAAGCCGACGACTAGCCATCTCTCAGATTTGATAAACAGCCGAACAGAAGGCAATATTTTAAATTCAAACAAGCGTTGCATAGCGCATATGAACAAGTTTTCATAATACAGGATTACACGAGCAAGTTTACTCAAATATTACATCTTTCGCACACTCGTCCGCTACAAGACGGGCACCCTTCAGGACAACTTAATAGTACATCTCGGGGTGGCGATGCTCCTTGCCCTGCGGTGGCCCTTCCTTCACCAGCTTCACGGTGTCCATCTTGGCCCGGTGCACCTTCGCACGGGCGACAGCCCGGCATGCACCTTCGATGCAGACGGACCGCTTGATGCCTTCTAGCCATGGGCAGGCATCCACAAGCGGCCTCACCAGGCCGAAGTAGCTATTGGGAAGGGTGTCGCCACGCCACATTCGGACTATAAAGCCCTTCATGGCCTGTTCGGCCGCCTTGTGCAGCTCAACCAGTTGCTTCAGATGGTCGCTCAGAGGCATCGGGTGTTCGGTCCTAGTATACTGAGACCAGAACAGCTTCTCCGTTGAGCTTCCCTCCTCGGCCTGGTAAAACTATGTGGCATCCGACACGCTGCTGGGCAAATCTGCGAATGCTCCTAGAGAGCTCCGGACTCGGGTAAGTAATAAGTAATTTACTTTCACATGCTTGCTTTGCATATTGAATGCCTTACCCGCCGCTATCTTCTTCATTGCATCAATCTCCTGGAGGGCCTTTTGGGCCTCAGCCTTGGCAATCTTTGCGCTCTCGAGGGCCGTGGCAAGCTCGGACTCTCACGTCTTCATGTCAAGCTCCAACGCCTCGTGCTTCATCACGAGAGCGTGGAGCTCTTCCTGCACCTTGCCCACCCGTGCCTCCTGCCTTTCCCGCTCGGTGCGCTCCTTGGCCGCTTTGTTTTCGGCCTCGGATAGCGCTTGCTTCAGGGTCTCCACCTCGGTCGTGGCCCCTGCGAAATTTACGATGATCCTGTCATTTTGCAATCGCATTCTTTTTATATATATATATCCATATACTAGGTACTACTTACCTTTGTTCTCCTCGAGCTGCCTCTTGGCAAGGACGAGCTCTTTCTTGGACCCTTGGAGGTCCTGCTTCAGTATGGCGACCTCCGCAGTCTGTGCGACAGAGGTCAGCAGCGAAGCCTGCATACGCATATAGACATACTTATATTAGACTCCTGCAGATATTAGTTGATCCTCTATTCGGCTTTTCTTTTTGAACACCAAACAGAGCATTAGGGGCTACTGTCTATGCGGTAATATTTTTCCTATATTTCAAATACTTACCTCAAAGCCTGTTAGAAGGCTGGCACAGGCTTTTGTCAGTCCGCTCTTGGCGGACTGAACCATCTGGATCACCGCACTCATAATAGTGCGGTGCTCTTCGTCGATGGAAGTGCTGCGAAGCGCTCCCAGCAGATTGTCCGGTGCCTCTGGATGGACAGAGGTCACCGGCACCGACGTCTTGCCCCTTTTGGAAGGAGGCCGCCTGCTTGAGTCCGGAACCATTGGAGGTTCTAGCGCGGTGGTCGGCTGAAGGCCGAACTTGGAGCCCTCGGGAGCCTCCCTCCCTCTGCTCCTGGAGTCTGGAAGGTCGCCTTGAGGCGCCTCCGGGATTATCTCCCCTCGACCTAGTGCCTCTTGATACAATACCTCGGCATTGTCCGTAGGGCAAGGGGAGGTGGTGGTCGGAAGTGGATCGCTATCCATATCCGACGAGTCTAAGGAGCCGCCCGACGAAGATACGTCGATACGGGCTTGGGGCAGTCTGCATAATCATATTCGGCGTTAGGGGAAGCAGTGCGACAAAGGTATTCTATGAGTTACTTTGGTATCCGAATACTTACGACTTCGCCAGGGGCTTGGCCCTGAGCAGCCACTCGTCTTCGCCTTCGGCGGCGGTGGTGGAGTAGTCCGGAAGGAGGGTCCTCCCCTTCTTGGACCCTTCGCCCCCCCGGTCGGGGCGGCCTTCCTTTTCTTGTCTCCCCCGACTGAAGGGGGAGCATCTTCATCTTCCTCCTCGTCTTCGGGGGAGGAGTTCGTCGCGGAGTTATCGGACGATGAGTCCGATACCACCTGGCGCCGGGAACTCTTTCGGGTTCCCTTGGCCTTCTTGGTCTTCTCCGGCACCTTGTAAGGAGCCGGAGTCAGCATCTTCGTCAGGAGAGCGTCCGCAGTGTCTTCGGGCAGAGGGGCCAGACAGTTAATCCGCCCCGACGTCTCCACCCAGTCCTGTCAAAGGCATGGAGCTCAGACCCCGCACATGGTTAAGCTAGGGGAAATAAATATCCTACCAAATGTATAGAACTCACCGAATGCGCTAGGCGCTTCGCCCTTAGCCCGCGGTCCTCGGTAAGAGAAGGAGGGACCTGGGCGCCCCTGAACAGCACCCTCCAGACGTCCTTGTGCGTCGTGTCAAAGAGCTCGCTTAGAGTCTGGTGCCGGGCTGGGTCGAACTCCCATATGTTAAAATCCCGTTGTTGACACGGGAGGATCCGGCGGAAGAGCATGACCTGGACTATGTTGACAAGCTTGATCTTCTTGCTTGCCATATTCCGGATACATTTCTGGAGTCCGTCCAGCTCCACGGATGAACCCCAGGACAGGCCCTTCTCTTTCCAGGAGGTGAGCCGCGTGGGGATTCCAGATCGAAACTCGAGGGCCACCACCCAGTTGGTGTCGCGCGGCTTGGTGATGTAGAACCACGCCAATTGCCATCCCTTTATGGTCTCCATGAAGGAGCCTTCGAGCCATATAACATTGGGCATCTTGCCCACCATGGCTCCACCGCATTCCGCTTGTTGGCCTCCCACCACCTTCGGCTTGATATTGAAGGTCTTCAGCCATAGGCCAAAGTGGGGCCGGATGCGGAGGAATGCCTCAGACACGACGATGAACACCGGAATGTTGAGGATGAAGTTTGGGGCCAGATCATGAAAGTCCAGCCCGTAGTAGAACATAAGACCACGGACGAATGAATGGAGGGGAAACCCCAGTCCACGGAGGAAGTGGTGGAGGAAAACTACCCTCTCGTGAGGTTCCGGGGTAGGAACAATCTGCCCCGTAGCGGGCAGCCGATGTGCGATATTCGCGGCTAAGTATCCGGCTCCGCGCAGCTTCTTGATGTGTCCCTCCGTAACGGAGGAAGCCATCCATGTGCCTCCCGGTCCGGACATGTTTGGAGAAGGTTGAGGAGAAGGATGTGGACTTGGGCGTTGGAGCTCGAGTGTGCGAGAATGGATGAGCAAGGAGGAAGAAGGCGTGGGTAGAAAAAGGATAAACCTTATCCCTTTATAAGGGTGGTTGAAACTATGCGCCCCCACTATCCTGGTAAAACTCGCTTATCCTCCAAGTGTCGTAATTGATGGCGCGGTTGGGTTACCCATGCCCGTATTGATGAGAATCCTGTAATAAGGGGGACACGATCTCTGCTTTGACAAGACGTGTCAAGAAACTGCCTCGCGTTATGTGCGGGGCTAGTTAAAGGAAATGGTTCGAATAATCACCGGGCCACGGCATGATGTCATGTTGCCGAAACAAGTCAGCAGATTAGATTTGTGGAAATATTATTCTCTCTACGGTGGTATGTGGAACTTATTTTGTAGGGTCGGACACTATCCTTGTATTCAGATTCTTCTGTGGTGTATTTGGAGGAGGAACCCGCCTTGCAATGCCGAAGACAACACTGCGCGCCGAACTCATCGTCATTGAAGCCTGGTTCAGGGGCTACTGTGGGAGTCCTGGATTAGGGGGTATCCGGACAGCCGGATTATATCCTTTGGCCGGACTGTTGGACTATGAATATACAAGATTGAAGACTTTGTCTCGTGTCCGGATGGGACTCTACTTGGTGTGGAATGCAATCTAGGCAATGCGGATATGTATATCTCCTCCTTTGTAACCGACCTTGTGTAACCCTAGCCTCCTCCGGTGTCTATATAAACTAGAGGGTTTTAGTCCGTAGGACAACATACAATCATACCATAGGCTAGCTTCTAGGGTTTAGCCTCTCCGATCTCGTGGTAGATCATCTCTTGTAATACTCATATCATTAAGAATAATTCAAGCAGGACGTAGGGTTTTACCTCCATGAAGAGGGCCCGAACCTGGGTAAAACATTATGTCCCCTGCCTCCTATTACCATCCGCCTTAGATGCACAGTTCGGGACCCCCTACTCGAGATCCACCGGTTTTGACACCGACAATGAGTAATTATGCTTTAGTAAGAATATTGGTGTTAAGGTTTGTGATTCCCTATGAAAGCACGAAAGTCAATAGTTATGCAATGAAATTACATCCTACTTGTGGTGCATTATTCGGTGTTAATTATGCTCAATGCTCTCTTATGAGATTATTCATTTCTTGGTTGGTTGCTTCTCAATCTTTTGCTAGCCTTCATTTTGCACTAAGTATGATCACTACTTGTGCATCCAAAATCCTTTAAACAAGTTTTGCCACATGAGTCCATCATACCTACCTATATGCAGTATTCTTTTGCCATTCTAAGCAAATTTGTATGTGCCATCTCTAATTTTCAAAATAAATTTCTCTTTTGTGTGCTCGTAC
Organism: Triticum urartu; assembly: GCF_003073215.2. Classification (NCBI taxonomy): domain Eukaryota; kingdom Viridiplantae; phylum Streptophyta; class Magnoliopsida; order Poales; family Poaceae; genus Triticum; species Triticum urartu. The sequence goes on along the minus strand of NC_053023.1, from coordinate 217,312,826 downwards.
CGCTCATGAATCGGTAGGGGGTGGCTAATATATTTCCATGCTAGATATGGTATTCTCACGATGAGTGTTTATTCACTTGTCATTACACGAGAGTAAGGCCAAGGTATTAGGGATGCCCAGTCCCGAAATGAAAAATGAATTTACTTTATGTTGTCAAATAATAAATTCCTTGGAAAGTGTTGGTATGGAAGGCACCCGTGGATACGACTAGCCATGGAAAGTTAAAGTATGGTTGAAAAGGGAATAAACTTTCATTTCTGTTTAGGAAGAGCCTATGATATATCTAGCATGGAAAGTATTGGGAACTTCTTAATCGTTCTCATTGACCAGAAAAGTATGCCTCCCAAAATGTTTTTATCTCCATGTTTCTCGCTTTGAGCTCTGGCACCTCTACAAATCCCTACTTCCCTTCGCGAAGGGCCTTTATTTTACTTTATACAATTTTTAATTTTAATTTGAGTCTCCATCTTCTCTTATAAAGCACCAACTAGGGGGCACTATGATTGTACTTGAGCATTGGGTGTAGCTAATATGCGAGTGTGTTTCATGAATGGATCAATGATTGAGCATGATGGGCTAGGTATAACTTATTTTAGCGTTGATATGCTTGAGTATTTAAGTCTCATGTCAAAACTAGACTATTGCTTTGAATCATATAAAATTCCAAATGTCCATGCTACAAAGAAAAGAATATGAGATGACATGTTAGGCAGCATTCCGCATTAAAAATTCTGTTTTTATCATTTACCTACTCGAGGACGAGCAGTAATAAAGCTTGGGGATGCTGATACGTGTCCAATGTATCTATAATTTTTGATTGTTCCATGCTGTTATATTATCATTCTAGGATGTTTTATAATCAATTTATAGTCATTTTATATCATTTTTGGTACTAACATATTGACATAGTGCCAAGTGCCAGTTGCTGTTTTTTGCATGTTTTTTACATCGCAGGAAATCGATACCAAATGGAGTCCAAATGCAGCGAAATTTTTTGTGGATTTTTTTGTACCAGAAGACATCCAGTTGGCCGGAGAAGAGCCTGGGGGTGCTCCGAGGGGAGCACAAGCCACCAAGGCGCGCTTAGAGGCCCAGGCGTGCCCTGGTCGGTTGGGCCCACCTCGGGTGTCCCCCAGACCGCCTCTTTACTCTATAAATACCCCAATATTTCAAAAACCCTAGGGGAGTCTGTTGGTGTCAAAACCGACGGATCTCGAGTAGGGGGTCCCGAACTGTGCGTCTAGGATCGATGGTAGCAGGAGACGGGGGACACAATGTTTACCCAGGTTCGGGCCCTCTCTATGGAGGTAATACCCTACGTCCTGCTTTATTGATCTTGATGAATGTGAGTGTTACAAGAGTTGATCTACCACGAGATCATGATGGCCTAGGATAACAAGAGTCCTAGCCGAATACGTTGGTGGAGAGGAGTCCTTGTCTTGATCACCAAGTCTTGTGGAATACTCCTTGTATGCGGCATGGGCTGCCCAAAGTGGCCGATGAGTGAACCGCCATGGGGGTCCTTGGCCCGGTCCACCTGGTCGGGAGATGATGTGGTGAGTACCCCCTAGTCCAGGACACCGTCAGTAGCCCCCTGAACTGGTCTTCAAGTTGGGGACGCTCCTCGATTCTTCTGAACTGTTCTTGATCTTCGGTCGTCGGTCTTGAAAACTGGTTCAACAAATCTTCCCATCTTCTATCTAGAGGGTTGCCGAGCTAAATCTCAAGATTTCACACGTCAGGTATCCGAGGAGCCCTTTAAGTCTTCAGCCTTTATCAATGCCTTGTTATTTTTATGCCGCACCTCGGGTTTGAAGTGTTTCCCATGTGGCAGTGTCCTCTTCCATCCGAGCTCCAACTCCGGACTGCATTCGAGGTATCTTTTGCAACCGAGCACTGCTACCTCTTGAGCACTGTGTTGGTTTTCCCCTGAAGAGGACAGGGTGGAGCAGTAAAGCAGCGTAAGTATTTTCCTCAGTTTTTGAGAACCAAGGTATGAATCTAGTAGGAGACCACGCGCGAGTCACCTCGTACCTACACAAACAAATAAGAACCTCGCAACCAACGCGATAAAGGGGTTGTCAATCCATTCACGGCCACTTGCAAGAGTGAGATCTGATAGAGATTATAATGATAAGATAAATATTTTTGGTATTTTTATGATATAGATTGAAAGTAAATAAAGCAAAATAAACGGCGCATAAATAGCTTGTTGATGGGAGATTAATGATGGAAAATAGACCCGGGGACCATAGGTTTCACTAGTGGCTTCTCTCAAGATAGCATAAGTATTACGGTGGGTGAACAAATTACTGTCGAGCAATTGATAGAAAAGCGAATAATTATGAGAATATCTAGGCATGATCATGTATATAGGCATCACGTCCGTGACAAGTAGACCGACTCCTGCCTGCATCTACTACTATTACTCCACACATCGACCGCTATCCAGCATGCATCTAGAGTATTAAGTTCATAAGAACAGAGTAACGCCTTAAGCAAGATGACATGATGTAGAGGGATAAACTCATGCAATATGATGTAAACCCCATCTTTTTATCCTCGATGGCAACAATACAATACGTGTCGTTTCCTTTTCTGTCATTGGGATCGAGCACCACAAGATTGAACCCAAAGCTAAGCACTTATCCCATTGCAAGAAAGATCAATCTAGTAGGCCAAACCAAATTGCTAAATCGAAGAGACTGGCAAAGATAAACCAATCATACATAAAAGAATTCAGAGAAGTTCAAATATTGTTCATAGATAGACTTGATCATAAACCCACAATTCATCGGATCTTGACAAACACACCGCAAAAGAAGATTACATCGAATAGATC